>NW_026068030.1:4842021-4884544 GCF_014885135.2 Alexandromys fortis
GAGAGAGAGAGAGAGAGAGAGAGAGAGAGAGAGAGAGGAGAGGGAGAGAAGGGAGAGAGGGACCCGACACCCATTAACCTCAGTGGACTCTTTTCTGGACCAGGCATAGAAGTGGAATCAAGTTGTGTCTTTTTGTGCTTGCCTTATTTTACTGAGTATATTCTGTCTACAAGGTTTGCAGGTGTCAGTACTTATTTGTTTGCATGTGTGCACGTGTGTGTGTGTGTGTGTGTGTGCACTGTGTGCACTGTGTGCATGTGTGTTGGAGGCTAGAAGGCAGCTGTTGCTGTTGAGCCATTTCCACCCTATCATTTTGAGGCAGCATCTCACTGAGTCTGGAACTTCTTCATTTGGCTAGGCCACATGGCCAGTAAGCCCCAGGGGTTCAGCTATCCTTGCAGCTCCGAGGCTAAGCTTTTACATGAGCTGGGAGCAGACACACGATTTCAAACTTTGCCCATTCACATTAGTTTTTGTTTGGCTGAGGGTTTGGGTTGGTTTGGTTTTTGAGACAGGATCTCCTTTAGTCCAGGATGATCCAGACTCACTAAGTAGACAGAGAATAGCCTTGAATTTAATGTCCTTTGGCCTCTGCCCACACATTCTTGAGTACCAGATTACTGGCATTCATGCTTCCCATGTCTGTCTCCATGCAGCACTGGGGGTCGAGTCTGGGGCCTTGTGCGTGTGGACAAGCGCTCCTCCAACTAAGCTGTCAGCCCAGGCTAGTTTTGTGTTTTAGTTGACACGTGTCACACTGATGGCTACAGTGTCAGCACCACTGTGCACATATTTATTTTAATAAAGCTTTTATCCTTTGTTACTGGTTGGAAGGGCTGATAGGTCTGATTCTCTGGTCTCTACACGGCCTGCCTTCTCCTCAAGGTCACACCAGTCTTTCTGTTCTTTTGTACTGTTAGAATACCCTTTTGGGACTCGATGCCCTCCTTCAGGCCCCAGCTTGTAGCAGCCACTTCTCTGACAAAACTACCTGCATAGCCTCAGGCCAGCATGGGTGCCATTATGAAGAGGGCAGAACTCTGTCTAATGTCGGTTAAGAGTCCGGGTTAAGTAGTAAGTGCCCATGAGGCTGATGGTGCTCTAAATCTCCAGACCAGCTCCTCCTACAGCTGAGCAGTCACATGATGCTACATTCACTAAGGCTCCGAACCCCTGCATGCTCATGAATGCAGTATAGCTTTGGTTCTGCTGGGGCTCATTGATGTTGTATTTGCGCATTCATGGGTTTAGTTCAGTGGTAGAACACTTACTTGTCTGGCACGCACAAAGCCTTGGGTTTGATCCCCAGCACCACAGAAATTTCTTGTGAGCCTTCAAACATTGAAGGAGGGAATAACTTCCTGTAGGTTTAATTGTGTCCCGTGTTTATGGGAAACTATTAATGCCTTTGATGATTGGTGATCTAATTCATTAAGAAGCCATGCTACTTTCTCTGGGTGGGTTCGGCTTTGGGGTGAGGCCCGATCCTGTAGACAGTGAGCTGAGTCTCTGAAACAGCCCCTGGAGATAAGTGTTCTTCCTTCTTGCTTACCATCTTTCTGTCTCATTGCAGGACATTTTGGCACAAGTCCTACAGATTTTACTGAAGTCAAAGTTGCTGGTATGTTTGTGTACTTTGTATTAAGCTAAAAGAAAGCCTTTCCCTGGGATGTGCTTAGTAACAGTTATTTTTTTCTAGGTCTTGGAAGATGAAAATGCAAATGTTGATGAGGTGGAATTGAAGCCAGACACCCTAATAAAGTTATACCTTGGTTATAAAAAGTAAGAAAAATCTAATAGATAGCTGTTGATTTTCTCCCCTGGCATCGGGCATACTTCTGGATCAGCACACACCAGGGAAGCTGGACTCTGGGGCTTGGTGGCTGCCTGCCAGTCCTCTGTGTTGCTTTGTTTGATGCTGTTTTGGTTTTCTCTTTATTTTGAAAGTAAGTCTTCTTGGGTGACTCTTAAAGAATAATGTTTAGACCTTTATGTCTAATTATTTTGGTGTTTTTAACTTGACCAAGGTTAGGGATCGAATGTCACTTCAGTCTCAGCTCTGTGTGGTTACAAAGCATTGGTGGAGGGTCAGTTCCCAGGTGACTGGTAGCAATGACGCAGAAGAGATGGGTGTGAACCACCTTCTGCCCCAGTCCAGGGAAGCCAAAAGTCCAGTGCTGAAAGAGGGGGAGTAGACTTTTCAGTGACCTATTTCCTCTGTTGTCTTGACAGTAAGAAATTAAGGGTTAATATCAATGTACCAATGAAAACGGAACAGAAGCAGGAACAAGAAACCACACACAAAAATATAGAGGAAGACCGCAAACTCCTGATTCAGGTGACTGAACCGTGTCTGTACTGTACACTTAGAGAGATGTGTGGCATCGCGTGTGCTCTGATTGGCAGTGCTGCCAGGATGACACAGGGCTCGTGATCGCCAAAGATGACAACACCTGAAACCAGGACATGGCTCTCTGGGAATGGAATATTTTATGTACCCAAAGAAAATAATCTTATCTTCCTGCCTACACATGGGGGCACAGATAAATCTGGCAGATTGAAGAAGGAAGAGAATAGCAGAGCTAAGGGCAAGGGTGGGTCGCTTCCGTAGCCTCAGAGAGGGAATTTTTTTATTTTTTAGTGCTGTTGGCCAAAACATTTTTTATTAAAGATGTGTGTTTATTTTTAATGCGTGTTTTGCCTATATGATGTAAGGATATGTGCGTGACTGGTGCCCCTAGAGGTCAGAAGAGGGTGCTGGATCTCCAGGATCTGGACCATTGTGAGCTCTGGAGGTGCTGGGAACCCAACCCGCTCTTAACCACTGAGCCATCACTCTAGCCCCGTGGCTAAACCATTTTCATGTTTGTTCTCTTAGGATTGAAATGTGGGCAGAGCTGATTGCTTGCATCCTCTCACCTGTAGGGTACTTGTTACTTGTTATGCATGGAAGTAGGGCTGAAGCGGCCTGTGTACAGGCTGCCTTTAACTTTCCAGCTTGCTAAAGCCCTAAGACATGTTTTCCTTGTTGACTGCATAGGCGGCCATCGTGAGAATCATGAAAATGAGGAAGGTCCTGAAACACCAGCAGTTACTTGGTGAAGTCCTCACTCAGCTCTCCTCCAGGTTCAAACCTCGGGTCCCAGTGATCAAGGTACAGGAATTACAGTGTTATCCCTTCTCATGTTAGGAAAGATGTAGCAAAAGAATTAATCACTGTTTCATGAAAATGGGAACTGGTGGCTTACTCAACAAGAAACTTCAACAAAGGAAAGTCAGCCTATCTTCTTGAAATAAATATATAGAGAGGTATGGGTCAATGAGTACACCTTTGTAGTGGACACCCTAATAAGGAAAAAGAAGTCCTCCCCTATGCCTACATTTCTGTGGCAATTAGCTATCCCACTTTGTGAGCCATAATTCAGCCTTGGCTGGTTTGCTCGCTAGGAAGTAGTGGAGAGAGGATGCTCTCTGCCGTACTGCTGAGAGACTGCTGGCAGTAGGAGGGCCGGGTTGCATTATTAGGAAAGGCTTGTTCATCTGCTGCTGTGCAGGGGTTGTGGTGTATGAATGTACTACCCTGTATCTAGGGCATTGATAATCTCACCTGCCTAGTTTCTGCTGGCCATAATCGGCAGGTCTTTCCTTTTCTGAACTACTTGAGTAAGCCTCAGCCATTGGAGAGCCTCAAAGGGTGGAAGTAGATGGTGAGTCCTCAATAGTCCAGGAGGCCCAAAATATCTGAGGGACCTATTAGCACAATGCTAGTATGTCCTTCGGGTCCTGCTTCTGATGTCCCATAAAGGCACAGAACCTTGCCCAAAGGCAGTTAGACTGTTAGGAAAGGAAATTGTAGCCTAGATATGCTGCAGCACTTGGCTGCTGTCTTAGCGGGAGTTACTGAAGGACTGCAGGCAGGAAACAGTGAAGTTCCTCCTAAGCAGAAGGTGCTGAGCTCAGTGGAGGGTGGCACCTCTGTCCTGATGGCTGTTTGTGTTTCTTTCCCCCTTCATTCCCTCTTACGCCTAAAATAATGTCTAGAAATGCATTGATATTCTCATCGAAAAGGAGTATTTGGAGCGAGTCGATGGTGAGAAGGACACCTACAGTTACTTGGCCTAACCCTTCTAAAAGGGTCTGCGACCCACAGCATATAGTTCCAGTGACTAGAATGGAAACAACTCAAGTTCATAGCAGCCAGCCTGCCGCCATTTGGACCTCCCTTTTTAAAGCTGAGACCACGGTTCCCACCAGCTGGTCTCAGGCTACAGCCGGACTGCTCAGGACTGACACATTTCAGTCTAAACAGACGCCAACGCCATTTTCCCTAACTTACGGACAGAGGGGAACCGAACCTCCCATGCTGAGGCTGCATGCTACTGCACTTCAATCAGTACATTGGCTCCCTGGCTAATGCTGCCATCCGAGGCAGCACATGAGAGCGAGTCTGAATGGACCCACGTGTAATCTGCTATGGAAACCATTTGTATAGTGTGTTTCATTTTTTAATGTGTGAAAATAAAGAAAATTAAAGGATTTCTGTACAAGTTGCATTTGGTTTTAAGTTTTACTAATTTCTATATGTAAATAAAAGATTTAATGATTGTGCAAGTGTATATCCCCAGTGTCTTCCTGGAATCCAAAGGAGCTGCATTCTTTGGATTGAAAATGAAGATCTTAATTTTTAAGGCCCCTGATCTTTTTGGGCACTGACCCTTTTCCTAAGACTTTCTCAGTGCCATGAGAGCTGTGACTCCAGACTGCTACTGCTGAGCAGCAGGGACTAAGTGGATACCGAGACTGGTGTAGAAGCTGGGCTGACCACTAGGAAGCAGAGCTGGAATACAGAAGCGGAACCAACATGGGCGTGTGGCCTCCCGGTCTCCTGCTCCACAGTACTCAGGTGGCAGTTCTCCTCTGTGAGGCTACTGTGAAGTCAAAGCATCTGAATTATGGGTCAGCAGGGAGGATGCTTTTGCATGAGAACTGAGAATCTCATCTCGGGTACCTCCTAGTGAAGTTTTCTAAGGAGGCTGCCATATTCACCCCAGGCTGCCCTCTGAAGGAGGGCCCAGGCCAAGGTTCAAGGTTCTCATCCTCCTCAGATCCAGTCTAGTCCAAGGAGTTCCTCAGACCTCCAGAAGCTCTGTCACAAGGCACGGCATTGACCTTTGTCTCCCGTCTCCATTTCCTGGCCAAAGGGTGAGAGGAACACAGAGGAGGGGATAGAATCTTCTGTCTCGGCACTGTGCTCTTGGTTTCATTCTTCTCATACAAGGATGCCTTAGGGGTTCTCAAGCAGCAGCTTAGCCACCCTTACCAATCCTTCCTATGCTAAATTCTAAGCAAGTAGCTCAGAACAGCCTGGCACTGAATGCACTCAAGTTCCCATGTTTTAATTTTGGGGCAGAAGACACAGTTGTAGTTATCAATCCCTGTCTTGCATGTTAGGCAGTTCTGTGCCACTGAGTCATGTTGTTAGCCCTTCACTTTGTTTGGCATCCCAGGCCTGAAACTCCTGATCCTGCCTGTCTCCCTAGTGCTAGGGATTACAGGCCTGCCCCATCATGCCCCATCCTTCCATGCCTTTTAGTATGTCTACTTTTAAACAGTTTTACTAAGATTGAAGCCAGGTAAAAGCACGTGAACCAGTCACCCCATTCATTCATTCCCTTCCCTCTACTCTAAATAGGGCCCCAGGGCTCCAGAGACCTGAAAACTCCCCTGCTAGTTTACATACTGAATGACACTCACAGCTTGCTTGCCCTTTTAACAATTTGTTTTTGTCTTGAGACAAACACGCTCTAAAACCACCATGGACCCACTTAAAGAGGGGATGCGGTGGCGCACACCTTTATCCTGATGCTCAAGAGGCAGAGGCAGATGGGCCAATATTCCAGGACAGCTAAGGCTACACACGGAGAAACCCTGTCTCAAGAAAACAAAAATAAAACTGCACCGTGGGCTGGGCTAGGGTGGGCTCAACCTGAATCTTAGACTGCTGGTAATGAACAGTGGTGAGTTCATTTAGCTTTCTGCTCTGCTGCCGGTCTGACCCTGGTGGACTCTTACCCTTCTAGAACTGTAAACCCTCTGTAAGCTCTGTTCTAAGTCAACTTTGGGTTGTTTTATCACGGTTACCTTCTTTGAGGCTATAGGGAGGAGAGCTCTAAATTCAGGGCCAGCCTGGTCTACATAGCAAGTGCTAGATCAGCCAAGGCTACATAGGAGACCCTATCTCCCCCCCCCCAAAAAAAAAAAAAAAAAACAATCTGTTAGGTCCAAAGAAAACTCCAATTTCCAAACTCCAAAAGGCAGTCGAAATACCCAGAACTATAGTCAGGAGGGTTTCTGGCCCTTAGACAAAAGCCAGCGTTCCTCAGGAACTTGTGAAGCTGGTTCCCTCTATCAAGATGAGTCACTGCCCTTCTGGTGGAGGGGACATCTGCGCTCATGGTGGCCCCAGGCTCCCTCACACCTGGCACATTTCAAGTCCAAGCTAACATCCTAGCCCTTCTCTTCCCTAAACTCCCTCCAGCTCCTGACCTTCCCTCCCCACTGCTGTTCTTACAATCCTCCTGCTCTCTCTCCCTCTTCCCCTCCTGCTCTCCCTCCTCTCCAGGGTCTCACTGTGTAGCCCTGGCTGGCCTGGAGCTCAGATCTGCCTGCCTCTGCCTCCTGTGCAGCCTTAGGATCCCAGCACCTATGCACACAAGGCAGATTAATCCCAGTGCTATGTATGGGGCTGCCCTATATGTGTGAACTGTTGGCTATGTGCAGGGTCTCAGGAATGAGGAATCACTCCTCAGCTGTGTGACCTACTACTGAGCTCAGAAGGGCTTGAAACCCAGGCCACACAGACGGCCCAAGAAATTGTGGTGGACGTGAGATTTTTATGAGACAGAAGTCAGGGGAAGGGTGGTCAGTATGCAAAACTACTATTTAGGCTTGATGAATAAAAAGGCAAGATCTACACCCTCCTGTGTGGACCGTGTTTGTCCCCTGCTACACATGAACCTAGTGGTCTAAAGAGTTGGGCTTTTAATTTAAAACAGTTGACAGGGCTGGGGGAAATAGCCATTTCTTACTGACAGAGCTGGGGGTGGGGGACATACCTGAGACCACCAGGCAAGGGGTCATAGCATAGTGGGTCACTGCCACTGGGAACTTGAAAACCTGCTCCAAAAAGGGATGAGAACAGTGACTACTGAACCAGCAGGCTTCTGAAATTTAAACATTTTACAGTGTTTATTCTTTATTGAACATCACTGCCTACTTTTATAAACATAGATTTAGAGTTAAAAAAAAATCCAATCATAGCTGTCAGGGTAACTGAGACCTTAATTTGTCTAACCAGTGAGCATGGAACTGTCTCTAATAATACCTACCCACATAGACCAAAACAAGCTTGTTTTTCCAATTCTAGACAAAATTAAGAGAATGCTTAAGTTATTTCAGAATGTTCACATCCAGACTGTCGTGATGACAACCTGTCACAAACTAATCACATAATGTGTTAGTCTTCATAGCAGTGGCCAAACACTTGGGCAGATATTGTCAGACATGTAAAAGTTAGAGATAAGGTGATTTTCAGTACTGAAAAACAAGTGCTTCTAGGTAAATAACTACTTTTTAATATAAACTATAGAATATCCTGGTTTGGCAGCAATGACATGGTGCTTTTCACGGTCATCAGTCTGGATGAGGGGTTGCAGGCTGGCTTACCCATGCATCAGCTCTGTACACTATACATGAGCTTCAAGCTGACTAGATTTATCTAGAATTGAAGCTTATCAAATGGAGCCAACGAGAGGGCAGTCTCAGTGGGTAAAAGCACTTGCTGCCAGGCCTAATAAGGGTCCACAATATGGAAGAGCCCCAAGCCCTGAAAACAGCCCTATGACTTCTGCATGCACAGTGTACCCGCACACACTAAATCAGGATTAAAAGTAGGCTTCTATTTGTTTTTAACAACAAAAAAGAGTTCCTGTAACTGGAACGCTTGAGAGATAGGCTCAAAAGTTCAAGGTTATTCTCAGCTACACAGCTAGTTTCAGGCCAACTTGGACTGTTACACGTTTTGCAAAATCTCTACTAATAAGACCTGTGTCTGCCACATCAGGAGCTCTGCAATTTGAACCCTTCCTTCCTGCCTTTGACATCTGGAGATGAGAACCATGACCATTTGAGCTACGTCAGTAGATACTATTGATCCCATGCACTCTCCGGGGCCCTGAACATATGATACTAAACAGATGTGCTCCGTTTGCCTGTTTGAAGAAATTGCCTAAAAGAAGGTGTTATCCACCTCAGCAGCTAAATATGGCTACCTACTTTGCCCAGGGCAAGCCATGCAAGTGCCAAGTATAGAACAAGCAGCAGCCATGGGCAGCGGCTGGAGTCCCTCCTAACCTACATCAATCAATCAAAGGTTCAAGTTGCAATGCCTTATGAATTGATATGATCAGAAACGATCTTGGAAATTAACAAAGCAAGTTTTAGTATATGTGGAAGTGAAGGTTTTTAAAGTATCTTTATAAATAAAAGGCATATCTAACTCTAGAAAATGTTAACTTGGTATTAAAACTATGAACCCGAGAACTGTTGTGAACATCTCCACACTGAAGCTGTAGCAGTTGCTGTGCTGCTCTGGCCAACTGCCAAGAAAGTTCTGGTCCCCAGCAGGGATTTGGAGGGGGCTATTTTAAGTCCCTTGGAGATTTAAACTATGACCAGATTATTGATGTGTGTCTTCTGTCTCCAGAGACCATTTCACCAGGCAGGCCAGGCTGGGTTTGGGTATCCCCAACACAAACTTACCTGCCTGCCAGCATCTATAACCATGTCTGAACTATAGAATTTAAGCTGTATACGTTCTTAGAAATAACCTAGTTCGCCACAATCATCTGGACAGCAGATCTGGAGGTTACAAACCATCTGCTGACTCACTTTCCTTGCTGAATGTCCAGAACCCACACCAGTGCAGTTCACTCAAGCCTAAAAGACAAGGGTAACAATGTATCTAGACAAATGCTATGCAGGTATGTTTAATAGTTACTAAAACAACTGGAAAATCAAAGCTTGTAAGTTTTCCCCCTGTATGTAGTCTTTCTGGAATCAGCTGGCGACGCTCTATGACATGAGACTCAACAACAAGTTCAAGTATTCTTTATTCAAAGTTGAAAAATGTACCACACTGCATTATTGCAAAAATTCACTGGTACAAAACACTTTGCAGCTAGTAAGAAGGCAATAAAAAGTCGATTTTAAACTCATTGCTATAAATTACTGTTACAGTACTTTGCAAATTCAGAATTTCAAACTGCATTTTCTTTTTCTAAATTGCCCACAGTACTCAAGGTTCCTGAAGCTAAGGCAGCTGTTTCAGAGAGGAGGGGAAGAGGTAGTGATGTCAAGGGATTTCCATTTCTCTTTCGATGCCCACATACTTGAGGGCATCAGCCTGGCTGTATCTGAAACGACATGAACAAGAAATGACTCCTGTCCAATATAGGAAAACCAAGCCTGCTGACGTGGAGAATTAGGTCCCTAAAAACACACACAGCCCACCCCAATACACAGCTGCAGGCACCCGCCACTGATCACAACTAGTGGAGAGCGCCTGTGCTAGGAGCATCCCCAGCCCTCCCTGTGCCCTTCTGTACTCTGCTCTGAACCAACTCTACATTGTCATGTCTGGTCTAATGCTGGGAAAGCAAAATCATGATTTGGAAAAAATAGCTAGTGCCAAAGAGCAACCCCATTGGCTGTGCCGAGTCGGAAAATAGGCGCCAAGCCGGGCACTAAGGAAGCTGGACAGCTTTGCCTCTAACCCTGGCCTGCTCGTAGTGACCTCCCCACGAGGACCCTGTTCCAGTCGCCAGATGTCACCTAATTCCCTCCAGCTATACACACACCACAGTGTGCTAAAATTAGGCACACACAGGCCCCCATTGCAGCAACAGGAATTCTCTGACTAGAAATCTTTACCGATCACCTTAAATAACTGTTTGGTCAGGTTTGCCCCACAGCCCGGTGGACTACACTGCCAGCCTGCCTCCTGCCAGTGGAGCTCTGCACTGTCAGTGGTTGGGAATAGCTTCCCCCAAAGAATCCAGTGACCACAGGGTAGCACACACTAAGAATTAAAACAACGAAGATATAAATGTGCCACCCATAAAGATATAAAAACTGCATCAACGAGAAAGGGTGCTGTAGAATACAGATGTGCTCTGAGACGTGGTAAACCCCAGGGGCACAGCAGGGTGCTAAATGCAGGTTTCGGCATGGGGTTTGTTTGGTTTTTGTTTTTGTTTTTTTGTTTTTTCAAATAAACATTGTATAATCAACACACGAGAACCTACATTGAGGGAACATATACCTCTCTACTGGTGCCCACGGCAAACAGGGACTCGAGTTAAAAGAATGCCCCTTCCAATGACGATGGCAGATCTGGTAAAGATCTTAAAACTAGCCTTTTACCTCAGCCCACAGTACAGGAAGGGAAAGCCTGTAGATTATACTAAAAGTGTATTTTACCAACCTGTAATCAAAAAACAGCTCTTCACCAGTCTGGATGGCTCTCTTAGCAAAGATGCCTATCCTGTGGTCACCGTTCACCATCATAACTGCAAAGAGAAACGGGGGCTGGTAGTGGGCATGACGACAGGCCGGGGACAGGGACTCCACGCAGCAAGTGCCCCAGGGGTACTGAAGTCTGCTCTCACTTGATTGGTTTAAAAAAAAAAAAAAGGAATTTTTACATGAAATTGGCAATTCCAACTTAAAAGCTTACCTTTTGCATAGCAGTTTGGATTTACGGAATGATTAGCAAAACGAATTTTGTTGCCCTTGCGGGTTGCGTCCACCACAAAATCTAAAAGGAAAAAATAATCCAGTGAGTAGTTTCAATCATGGATCAGCTATTACCAATTTAGGAGGAGTTCTTCAGGATTCCACTTCAGAGGCAAATAATACATTCAATTTCATTCAATATGAAATGACGTTTGGAAGAAAATGCTATTCTAGATTAAAATGACTCCTTGGTTGTTAAATATGGCTCTCAAATGCCATGACTTCTCAATTATATATTGCTGAGCAAACATGCCTTAAAAATGCGGTCCTGCCGGACTTCTCTGAACATCATCAAGTAGACATATTAATATTCAAGATTACAATATTTCTACAGAACATTTTCATTAAAAAACAAAACCGTTCTATTGGTCTAGCTGTAAGTTTCTCTGAATGTATTGCGTACACATTTTCACAGACCGAGCTGCTGCCTTGCTTCCCCAAATGTGCCCGTCCTCCGAGGTCAGAGGCACTGACTGAGGGGTGCTGAACGACAGAGACTCCAAGTCCCAGGGAATATGCAGCAAGCCACATCAGTGGGAGACACAATGTCCCCTCACAGCCAGAGTCTGTGGCAGAGGCTTGGACTCATTGTTTCATTGTTTCCAGCAAACACAGCCCTTCTACTCAATGGGGACTTCCCCTCTCCTCACACAGCCCCAGCCTAGGTCTGGTGATAAGAAATTCCAGGAGCTGTTCCAGGAGCTGTTTCTGTGGACAGATGCCTCATTTCCAGCATCTTGCTGACCTCAACCAGCAATCAGATCCCAAACCAATTCCAAAGCTCAGAACATACCATTGTTCAAGTTGAACAGGAAGCTGCACATATATTTGTCATACACTTTCCCTCTTCTGTCCGCTTCATCCTGAGAAATGATCTAAAAGGAAGAAGGTGTAGGGGATCAAGTGATGACACCTGTTAGGACATCAAAGAGCCAACGAGCAGAATTTTGGTTCCTCTTCAAAGGGTCACATTCTCTTCCCTTTTTAGGAATGTACAATAGTAAAGAATTTTTAAATTTCATTACATTTTATTTATTAATTTATGGGGGAAGCAATTGTATACTCATGCCCCAGTATGTGTGAAGGTCAAAAGACAACCTGTGGGAACCATTACTCTCCTTCACCATGTGAGTCCTAGGAACTAAGGTCATCAACTTGGCAGCAGGTACCTTTACCCACTGAACTGTCAAAAATGACTTGTTGTGTTTCAATACAGGATTTTTCTATGTAGTTTTTGGAGCCTATCCTGGAACTCGCTCTGTAGACCAGGCTAGCTTCAAACTCACAGAGATCCACCTGCCTCTGCATCCCGAGTGGTGGGATTAAAGGCGTGCGCCACCACCTCCTGACACCAAAGTGACATTTTTAAGAATTCCTAATCAGAGAGATTTCTAAGTCCTAAGCAATATGCCTAGAGAAAATGACAACATCGTCTTTCTGATGAGCAAAAAAAAAAAAAAAAAAAAAAAAAAAAAAAAAAAAAAAAAAAAAAAAAAAAAAAATGCAAACTGTGACTTTCAGAAGCTATCTTACAACTTTTTCCCCCAGCCCTACAACTAAAAAGGCCAAGTTAGTAATGCTGTTGTTTCTGGGTCCCATTCAGCTCATCTGCCAATTAAGTAGGACCACACAGCAAAGCTCTTGTTCCCAAGCCCCTTATCTCCGGGTAATAAAAGCCAAACATGACAAGAACTAAAGCAATCTAGGTAGTTACTATGCAAACCAAATCTACAAGTAAGCCCGGGCTAATGGGTGTTTAGTATTAGTTCATTCTAATATGGACTTGTCCAGTGAAATCTATCCAAAACAATGCAAGCTGCTGCTCTACACAAAACCACTGCATTATGATGGCCTTACCTCTCCACAGTACTCTGAGATGAATTCATTTTTCTGTACAGGATCTTTGATAAAGATCCCCCAGCCCGCTACATCAGACGGTGCCAGCAGTAAGTGCTAGAAAACAAGCACAACCACATGTGAGCCGTGAGGCGGGCAGACTGCAGGCTGCAGAGACCGCAGAGCCGTCTTTCCCACGTGATGTGATAGGTTCAGAGTTGTCAAGTGTGTCTGGGAAAAGTTCAGGATAAATATCCCCTTATAGGAAACCAAACCAAGCCTTTGGTGTCGTGGCCACTGCAGCAAGGGAACTATGTAAGATCTGCTTCACTCTTACTTCTCATCGTCCTCTACTAACTCATTTTCAACCAAACACAACCCAAATGGTCCACGTGACCTAAACTCAGGCCCCAGCATGTGGACTGATCACCTAGAGGTGACTGAATTGTGAGGGCTCTGAACTAATTAACAGATTAATCTCCAGGTAGACTCAAATTGACAGCATTCATTCCTGGGAGGGGATACAGACTAAGTGAGCTCTGATTTGGAGGAGGAGGTCACTGTGTGTCTTTCGTGATGCTCTGCCGCACTCTGCACAGGCCAGGAGCAGCAGACCAACCTCAGCCCTTCAGCTGTTTCTCCTCGGGTATTTTGTCACCATGGCAAAACTGAGAAATACAAATTTTACTTTTGTTAGTTATCTATTTAGTGTGTTTATGTATGTGTATGCATGTGTGTGTACATGTATGTTTGCCTATGTATGTAACATGTGCAGGTTAGGAGCATCTTCAGGTACTGTATCTATTGCTCTCCACCTTACTTTGGAGACAGCATCTCTCTCACTGAACCTGGAGCTGTTTCAGATAGACCCCAGGCCCACCAGCACTGGTGGTGCATGGCTATGCCTGGGTTTCAATGTGGGTGCTGGGATATAAACTTATGTCCCCACATCGGCAGGCAAGCTGCTTACCCATAGCACCATCTCTCCAGACCCTGGTTTTTGGATTGAGACAGACATGGTGTCACTGTGGGACCCAGGCTGCCCTTGAACAGGGTACACCACCACAGCTGGTTGCCGAAACAAATCTAATGGAGCGCAGCACAAATCAATCTTCCACTCTGCAGCCTGCTCAAGCCCACAGCACATTCTGGGGTCTTTGTATTTGTTTTGTTGTTGTTGTTTGCTTGTTTTTTTGTTTGTTTGTTTGTTTGGGTTTTTTCCCTCCCCCCCAGACAGGGTTTCTCTGTAGCTTTGGAGCCTGTTCTGGAACTAGCTCTTGTAGACCAGGCTGGCCTCGAACTCACAGGGATCCACCTGCCTCTGCCTCCCGAGTGCTGGGATTAAGGGCGTGCGCCACCACCGCCCTGCCATGTTCTGGTTCTCTACTGGTGTTTATTCTGGAGACACTGCCATTTCCTCCATAGCAGCTTCCTTCTAGCAATTTCTCATAACACAGAAAACTGCCATGAAGTGTGTCATGATTAATCAGTCCTACTAAGAAGGTCAAGATGACCATTGTTTTCTGTTTTTCGAGCCAAGGTTTCTCTATGTTGCTCTGGCTATCCTGGGACTCCCTGTAGACCAGGCTGGTCTCACACTAAGAGATCAGCCTCCCTCTGCCTCCTGAGTGCTGGGATTAAAGGTGTGCACCACCGCCACCCAGGTGACATAACTTTTCATCATGGCTCTTTAGCATGCTTCACTCAGAACCTTCTTGTGGCCTTTAAAGGGATTCCCAGATCGTCTGAATGTACCTATTCCTATTCTGTTCTACCCTTGTCAGGTACATTCCCAGTCTTTTACTATGCACAAAAAAATAAAACAGCAACAAAAACCCACATGCAGAGAATGGGCCTGTACTCTGACAGAAATCACATCTGTTTCTACTGAGGGGACAGAATGTCTTTGTGTTAACAAGAAAGTTTGAACCAACTATTAAAATACTAGATAATAATGCCTAATTTCAATTCTGATAGCATTTCCGACTATGTCTCAGAACATCAGGGTCACCTTACACCTAGTACAGCATTTATTTTATGGGAAACATGAGAGTGCAATGGCTCATTGAGGTGGCTGACTGTGTCAAGACGAGGCTGGGTATCTGCTCTCCAGCCACCAGCTGTCAACACTACTCCCTGAAACAGACGACGAAAGCAAACTTCGCACATCTATAAGAAGTTCACCACCACAGAAGAAGCTGCTGATGTGGTCTGAATCAGCGGTGGGAAACAAAAGAGGCTCTCCCATGAAGCAAAGTATCTTGACCTATGGCCAAGTGTGCACCTGCAATTGAGACTGGGCATTCTTGTTACAGACAAAGGAGAACTGGAAAGAGAAGTTCAAGTTTGTTTGTGGATGCCAATGAGTGTTCTCAATTTGGTAATTTTGTTAAGAGGGAGGGAGGGAGAGAGAGAGAGAGAGAGAGAGAGAGAGAGAGAGAGAGAGAGAGAGAGAGAGAAGGCTATTTATTCTGGACTGACAGATACTGTTCCTCAGTGGTCTGGGCTTAAAAGAACTAGTAGAATCTGAAAGCTTTTCAGTTTCTCTAAAGATGATGATGACCACCAAAGTATTGCCAGAAATCCCTTAAACAAAAAAAAAGTTGAGGACTAAAGCACCCAAGATTCAGCGTTCTGTTACTCCTTGTATCCTACAACACACACAACCAAGAAGAAACAACACACTAAGAAAAACAAGGAGGAAGCTACAGAATGTACTAAACTTTTGGCCAAGAGAATGAAGTCAAAGAAAAATGCCAGGAACAGACTGCCAAGAGATGGAGGCTATCCTTGTTGGGAGTTTCCACTTATAAGAGTCAAGAGTTCAGTCAAAAATAAGTCTTGAAGAGTAACAAATGATCAAACCTTCAATCTGGGATGGGGAGGGGATGACACCTGCATTATCCAAACACCACCTGAGCATTTCTCTCTCTCATCAGCTGTACCTTTAAGGGTCACTTTTATTTCGTCATTGCCACATAAAAGCTGAGACCATCTCCCAAAGGATGCGGAGAAGGTGAGCTCTTGGTAGAGTGCTTATCTAGCATGCACAAAGCCCTGGGCTCAACCCACAGCACCATATGAAATCACACGTGGGTCGGGCGGTGGTGGCGCACACCTTTAATCCCAGCACTCGGGAGGCAGAGGCAAGAGGATCAGAAATTCAAGTTCATTCTCAGCTACACAGAGAGTTGGAAGACAGCATAGGTTACATAAGATGCTATCAACAAAAAGTTTCCAGACATGACTATCATTTACCTTTTTAGAGCCCCGCTGAATACTGCAGTTCTTGCAGGACACGTTTTTACTGTCCCAGTGGTCGGCAGCTCCACATGTGAGACAGAGGTCAGGGTCACACTCTCGAACAGCCAGGTAGCATGGACACTGCTTGGTGTTGCACTGAGCTTTGCACCGGCACCCAGGAAAGCGGTTTTGACCTTCGGGGATAAATTCATCACCATCACCACGATATCCAGCAATCATCATCTTATACAATCCTTTATAGGAACGTAGCCAATGTCTTGCTGAGCACATGAATCCTCACAGCCTTCCCCTTACTATTCCACTGTAGGGATGAGGAAATGGAACAGCAAACATGAAGCTGCTAGGACTGAGAAGGAGCACTGCTGGGGTTTGTTGTCCATTTTATAATTATGAAATGGCATATGAGTTTAAGTTCTCTGATTAAATATGTGAAGGAAGGTCTTGGACTGAATGGTATTCATGGCCCTGACCATTCCAATAAGCCAGCGGTTCTCAACCTGTGGGTCAAAACCCCTTTGGCAAACTTTCATCTCCAAAAATATTAACATTATGGCTCATAACAACAGCAAAATTACAATTACAAAATTACAAAAAAAAAAAACAAGAATAATTTTATGGCTTTGGGTCACCACAGCATGAGGAACTGTATTAAAAGGTCACAGCATTAGGAAGGCTGAGAACCAGTGTAATAAACCACATTTCTAATCCATCCCGTGGTATTCAAATTCTTTGTACAGCATCGTTAAGTGATTCTAAAAACTTACTGCCCGTACGCTACTTTCCTTTACTCTGCAAACTAAAACCCTAACTTACTCCTCTGATGCCCACAGAAGGCTTGGGGAGATTGTCCTTACAGTCTATGTCACTTGCTGCAATTCAAATGACCAAGGAAAAGAACAGACAAATCCAATCCATTACTACAACTCTGCCTGACTCGTGTGTACACACACACTCACATTGCCCAAAAGGCTGACTAGACATTAGCACATAAAGGCTCAATGGTCCTACAGCAATAAGAGAGCACTCCCAGTCCTTAGGTCTTAATATATCACCATTTCAGTGGCTGACCAAAGGCCTATTCAATTCTCATGCAATTTCACCAAAGCAACAAATACTTACACTCTGAACTACATTGACAAAACTTTTCACAAAAATTTTGTGCTATCACACAAGGGCACGAACTGTCACAAGGCTGTCGTGGATGGTCACAGGGTTGATAGTTGTAAACATGGTTAGAGGAGCCGTCTGAGTAAAGATAACAGCACGCAGCCAATGAATCCAGGGAGATGGGAAATGATCATCACAATTAACAAGACATTCTTCCCCAGTACCTCTGGAACGTCCTTTACTGGCTGCCTTCACTGACCGACACACAGTCCTGCGGAAAAAGTCACCTCCCACCCCCGCAAGTGCTTAAAACCCTGCTTCACCTGTCAGCCCCCCTGCCAAAGTGCTACTTCCTGCTTCTCACTCCTCACTCCTCCACTCGCTTTCCCTTTCTCAAGGCAGTAACTGGGGAGCAACACACATTCCATTTAGATTGATTTGCTAAGCAGAAGTCAATTAAATCAGAATAACCAAAACTTCAATCCAGTTTCTATTCTAAAACAAATGACAACAAACGAAGTTTTAGGCTAATGAGGTTAAATGGGAAGGTGCTGACCCTTTTTCAGTTGTATCTTTCTGCAGTGTGCAGCCCACAACCTGCAAAAAAAAAGAAGAAACTTCTGTGTGAAGGTGCAAGAACAACCAGCTACAAATCACCCCAGACCTGTTTAAGTGAACCTGTCTGTGTAATAAACGCGGCAGTGCTGGAGAGCCACGATGAGCCTGCCAGTACCACTCTCTGCTGGCTTGTCAGCTCAGACTCACCTGGGAAGCAGCTCAGGTTGCTGTGCCACGCCCAAAAGCTGGGCAAGAAAGCACTTGTCCATGCTGCCTATAAGACTATGGAGGTCTTGTGTATCTACTGATTTAGTCTTGTCTGAATTACATGGATATTGGTACTTTTCATAATTTCAGCATCATTAACCATCCAATTGAACTGCATGGTAAGAAATTGTTCAACCAAAAATTTAGAAGCATCTACTAAAGCCTAAATTCCTGTTCCCATGGGAAAATTTCTCTAAAGTTTTAAATGATTTACAATAGCAATGAAACACATACAATATGGGCCTATATAGAATTTTTGAAGCATAACCTAACTGCTCCCATACCTACTCAACTACATTTTCATTTTAAAAAACAGTGGGTTGGGGAGGGGGATCCAGTCATGGTTTCCCTGGCTCTACATTTACAAAAGCATTCTGTATAGTCATTCACATAAGTATTTGTGAGCGGCCATAGCCACAGACTGGGAGGAGGCTCACTTTAAATATCAGACTATAGTACACACTCAGAAAATCCAGGCTCCTAGAGTAAGACACTTCCAAACACTGGCCCAGAGAGCAAAGCAGGAATACATCTTACACCATTCCACACCAAATGGCTAAAGGAACTGTTTATGTAGTATGTACTGCAATATGTCATTCTCAACCAAAACCAATATGGTAACCAAAATTTTTATGACTTGACATAACAAATATACTGAAGTGACCACATATAAAAAGTCACAGCAACCATGCGAGAGAAATGAGGTTTCTCTAGGTCTATGTCTGAGGCCGTTTAAAGCCTTTTTCATACTCACTCAAGTGAAAACTGACTCCTGTTCTTGGGAGAAGCCTGGCAGCAGCACCGGCTCCTCCGCAGACTTACCGATGCTTTCTTTTCTTCTTTCTTGGCGGAGTATCCACATCCTCAGTGGGGACAGGCGCTATGACACTGGACTCTTTGACTCTGAACTCATACACCTAGGTGAGAGGCAGACTAACATGAACAGCCATCCATGCTTTTCTACACTGGGAAGATGTTCGTCTCTCAGGACAGTACCAGGTATATAGACACAGTAGAAACCACTGCCGTCCATCACATCGGGAGCATAGCTAAATTTAGGGTCTGGCCAAATTTCAATTCTGTCTATTTAGATATACCACATTCAAATTGAATTCTAAACTGGGGAAATTCAGAAACTTAGCTAAAGAATACTACTGTTTTAATTTTCTTAAGGGAAGGAGAGAAATAATTCTTTTCAGAAGATGAACAGAATGATATTAAGACACTCCAAGTCTGGACAATGAGCACCTATTATCCCTGTACTTAAATCTCTTTGAACACACATGCTTACCTGTCTACATGTTTTGGTCCCAATTAGCCTAGCAATGGCGCAAAAATTATCGTAGTAAGTACCGATGAGCACTCTAAACATGGAGGCTTCAGCACCGCTCCACTCCACGTTCTCAGGAGGTTCAATATTTGGCTTCATCTTTATTGGTGTTTGACAACGAGAATTTGCTTCTACAAAACCAAATGTTAGCACTAGTCAAGAAATAATGACTAAGACATTGGGGAGATGAGTCAGGGGGTAAAAGCTCTTATCATGGCAGCACAAGGACCAGAGTTCAAATGCTCTCAACCACATAAGTCAGACACACAGCACAGGCATCTGTTATCCCAGCACTCCTACAAGGAAATAAGACAGAGACAAGAGACTCGCCAGCAGTTCACAGGCCAGCTAGCCCAGAGAAGGCAGTGAAAAAGCAACCAGAAGATCTTATCTTAAATAAGATGGAAAGTGAGGCCCTACCCAAGAGTTTATTCTCTGCCATTCATATGTACACCATGGCATGTACACATGCACACACACACACAATATGAACAAGCAAAAATCGGGGTATGCTTAAGAAAAACACAAGGCACGTAATTGTATTTTAGAATTAAGTAAAGCTAGAAACAATATCAGAAAGATCTTCATCCTCCCCAACAGAGCCCATGAAATTCTGCTTCCTTTAACACAGACTTATCAAATAAACACATATGGGGTCTATTGTCATTTACAGTATTGTTCGCAGAGCTGAAAGAACTAAAACTCAGTAAACAGAAGATAAACTCAGCAGCAGTATTTATGAGCAGTATTTATGAGGACCTATGCATAGGTCCTCAGTTTCATCATGCTCCATCAAAGACAGATGGACCGGGGAAGGGTACAACAGCAAGAGCGAGGGGCAGACCTTCCTGCTGGAAGACAAGGCTGGCAGGAGAGAGCACAAACCATTCAGCCAGAGACTGAGAGAACTCTCGGACCTTAGCAATGAAAGGGAGGGAGGTAAGAGCCCTGGAGAGATGGCTCTATGGTTAGGGAGCATACCGCTATTGCAGAGAGGATCTAAATTTGGTTCCCAACACACAAATCAGGTGGCTCACAGTTGCCTATAACTCCAGCTGTCTGTACCTACATGCATTCTGTGATCTGAACCCTCAGAAAGTTCAACTTTCAAAGCAGTAGCACTCACTTATCCCACATATCTTACCAGAGGAGCTAGAAGTTTCATCTTTCTTCTCTTCTTCTTCTTTATCATTGTTCTCTCCCCCAGTTTCAGTCCCTGCTTCCCTGTCACTGTCTGTATCCTTTGACTCCAGCACACTGATGGTGGGGGTGCTGGGTCTGCTGCTGTTATTTGGAAGTCTTCCTCTTCTGCGGCCCCCTGGACGTTTGGGTGGTGTCTTTATCCTCTCAGCAGTAAGGGCAGCAGCAAACTCCTTAGCTCCCTCCTGCAAAATGAAAAATGGAGGAAGCATCAGGGTAAAGTTCTAAACCTTATTTTGGTGGAATAGAATTAAGACATTGCATAACACAAGTTGGTCACGAATCTATCACGGTATCCATTACCAGAGTCATTTGTATATCAACATACCCAACTTTTCGTCTGCTTTTGATAGTTCCAAGAGTTCAGAAACATAAAAATAGGTTCAATATTTTGTTCTAATGATGCAAAATCAGGCAAGGCAGTTCTACATGATGAATTTATAAAATATGTTAAAAGTTAAAATATTAAAGTATTTTGCATAATAAAGGTATTTTCTCTACATATACATACAGTATACTTAAAAGAGAATCTCACATACTAAAGTGTGTCAAGTCAGACTTCCTATTTCAAAACTTAAAATAATGCATACCTCTTTAAAGGTATTATTTAAAGTATACCAGGACACAAAACATATACATGCATGACTTAGTCACTTCCGGTCTTACTATTAAAACATCCAATATTTTTTCCTGTGAAGGATGCAAAGTCACAGGAAGACAAGAAAGAACTTTTAGGAACAAGAGAAGGGTTACATTTTGCATTCTGAAGTATCACAATCCAATCTCAGAAAGTATAAAACAATGGTAAGAGTATGGTTTGTAAAAGAGACCACAGAAACATTTTAGATGAGCCAATAAAGTTCTGCCTTATAAAGAATATAAAACAGTGCTCAAGAATTCCTTTTCGTAATTTTTATTTATTTTTTTAGTGGAAATAGAAGGGAAAAGTTTGAAAGGAGCCAACAGTTTTATACTTCACTCTACAAAACCAAATTGCTTAAAATAGGATACCTTCTGTAGGTGCCATTCATTGAATCTTCTGTCCAAAATCCAACAGGCAATATATACCCACTTAGTTCCTAGGTAGGAGTGGCTTGGTTCAAAGAGGGGAAATGGTAAAAAATAAGATAGTACCCGTAAAAAAACAACTTTCCTGCCTCATATTTTCCTAATCCCTTACTCCTAATCTCTATAATTTAAAAAAAAAAAAAAAAAAAGAAAATCTGTGGGATCTATGGTACAGCTCAAACTACAAGTAGCCTAAAACATTCACAGAAGGGATACGTCCATGCGAAAGGCTCAGGAACGCCTGCACGATTACTGAGTTTCTGGTGTCTTAAGTGGGCTATCTATGCCTCGTACGCTCATAAACTTTGTAGAGAGTCCTTGATCCTAAAGACCGAGAAACATTGCTGAAGAAGTAACACAAATAACGAAGAGTAATACAAGATTAATAGACTACACTGTGCAGTACACAGCTATGAGAGGAACGAGGGTGAGAACACTGCCTGTCATATGGCCATGTAAGTATGGATCCAGACAGCATTAGCACTGCTTCACCACCTCCACCAAGTTCTTAAGAGCCCTCCAGAGAAACAAAGCACTAAATCTCACCAGATGCTGGTAACACTGTGGTCCACAAGGCTTGTTGTCCAGAGCTGTCTCTGTGTTCTTCCGCTTATATGTATTGGGTGTTGCGTGGAAGGCTATAAAATAAACACAAAGTATCTGAATATGGCTATAAAGTTTACTTTTTCATTTCCCAAATCCACTGAAAAAAATCTACCAATATCTTTCAAGTATGCAGTTTATACAACTCCCTCCATCTATCACGGGGTATAGATCATTCTTTCTCCAACAAAGTTAAAAAACATGGCAAACTCTGGAATGATTCATAATTTTTATTTTCCCCTTGCAAGTATGATTGATGGGCATAAAGTATGACTACAAACATTTACTTGAGTATCTCCAACAAGTAAAAATATTGCAAAAAGAAACCAAATTTCCTAATTTTATAAAAAATATTCTGGCATCTACAATTTCTCTGTGTAGGGAGGGTTTTTTTTGCGGGAGGGGGTGAGATAGAAGGGTTGTATCTTTCCCAAGCTGTCTTTAACTCAGGGCAATCTTCCTGCCTCACCTCCTGTGTTTATCACTGTGCTGAGCTCTGACATGATTCCTTGATTTCTAGAGGAAGGTCAGTTGACTCGGCATGGGTAGAAAATGGTTCTCCTTGCTATGTATCTACAGAGATGCCCCAATGGCGGGATTCGGTTCCAGGGAGTGCACACCAGTTGTTCTTTCACAAGATGGAAAACGCCATAACTATTCAAAATCACCAAGATGAAAATGATCTTAATTTGGCTAAATAAATGATATTAACGGAACCAACCATGTGGGATATTTGGCTGTTTTCTCTTTGGTGGTAGCATTTGTAAAGACCTTTTCCCATAAAGGTTCCGCTCTATCTTCTCCCCTCAAATATTAGGGATCCAAACCAGGGCCTTGTTAGGCAAGGCTCAACCATTGAGCTAAGTTCCCAAGTTGTTTTCAACAAACAAACCTTTTTAGTGGTAGCTGGGTTTTGTTGTGTTGGTTTAGTTTTGACCAAAGCTGTGCTATATAGCCTAGGCAAAGCAATCTTGCTTCTGCCTCAATAATGCTCAGGTTATAGTTCTAATGTGTTGTAAATTTGTTTTAGCTCAAAATAAGTTATTCTTAAAATACACTTAAAGGGACTGGCAAGATGGTTCACCAGGTGTAAGGGCGCTTATCACCAAGTTTGATGACCTGAGTTCAATTCCTAGAATCCACACGGTAGGAGAGAACCAACGTCAACAAACCGACTTCCACATTCACACAAGGCATGCATGTGCCAAAAAGTGTGCTCACATGCAAAAACTATCACTCAACCAATGCTGTGAAGAGGAGAGAGCCTAATACTATTATTTTGCCAAATGGAGAAAGTATTAACTCAACTTCTAGTAACATCATTATAACCATAAGTCAATGCATTTCTTAACCGTCACTAGAGAAGCTTCTATTTGCAGTAGATGTGATTAACACAGAGACCCACAACTGGTCAGGATGCAGAGATCAGGAGACTGAAGAATGTTCAGACCTACATGAGACATCACCACACCCCCTTCCTCCAGGCTCAGGGATAGCTGAGGAAGAGAGCAGACTTAGTTTAGAGCCAGAGGCAGTGGATGCCTTGAAAGCGTTGTTATTTTGTGTTTTGGAATGTAACTTTACTTCACATTTACTGACAGGTCCAAGTAAGGTGCTCACTAATAGACAGAGGGAAATTAAGACAACTTCCCAGGTCCGGAAACTAGCAAAGCATCACTTCAGACGAAGTGCACAGTCAACACGAGACGGGCCTATTAGTGGAGAAACCTTCTTCAAGTATTTCTAATTTAAGATTAAAATACTATAATCTCCCCCCCCACACACACACACACTTTAATATTTCCAGGACAAAATTTGTGTTATTATAGCAAATTATAAGTGGAAAGACGCAATAAAAACAGATAAAGTAAAAAAAATGTAAAATAGGTGAAAAAGATATAGCTGTAAGTGTCACCACAAGCCAGGTGTGGTGGCACATACCCCTAATCCCTTTAATCTTAGCACTCAGGAGGCTGAGGCAAGAGGATTGAGTAATCAGCAGTTCAAGGCTAGCTTCTGCCACAACTGACTGTGAGAACCTGTCTCAACAAACACAAATTCTACTTACCTGGAAATTTTACTAGAAACCTCATTCCCTAGAAATGTCAAGGGAAAATTAAGTTTTCATACTGACACTAAGAATATTTTATGCTTTGTTTTGTATTGAAATGCAAATACTTATGAAGCAATTACTCAGTGGATCAAAAAGAAATAAAATATTTTAACATTAGGCAATAACTTGTTTATATAAATGCCCTTCAGCCAATTTGCTACTTAGTAAAATTTGCTTCTTATTCAGAAATATCAGTGATATTTTTCTGAGCTATGAGTTCCTTCACTATCAGAACTTCACTAGATAACAGCCTTGTGAAGAGTCACTGCCTGTACTCCAAGTTAATGGGAAGCAACAACTGGAATTAAATGTGTATAAAATA
The DNA here is from genome assembly GCF_014885135.2 of Alexandromys fortis. NCBI lineage: Eukaryota > Metazoa > Chordata > Mammalia > Rodentia > Cricetidae > Alexandromys > Alexandromys fortis. The sequence goes on from NW_026068030.1 coordinate 4,866,544, forward strand.
TGTCAGAGGAATCCTCTATCGAGGTGAAAATAACAATACAGGGATGTAACATACTTCTCAACCTTTACTACAAGATATATCAGCACACTCTAGCAGCGACAAGATCTATCGGCACACTCTAGCTGCGGTAAATGACAAAACTTGCTTTAATACATATTTCAACAACAAAAGTAGAAAATGAAAACGTACAATAATTGCACTTACGATGTAGGAAGCAGTCATACTTAAAACATCGCCGACAGAAAAGTGTATGGAATGAATGTAAGCTCTGCTCCCTCTGAACAGACTTAGCATTTGGTCCATCTATGTTTGGGGTGCACTCAGGAGGCAGAGCACCGGGGAGCTGCTGCTCAGTGAGTTCTTTATATCTGACAACAAACGAAAACATGTATGTAAAGCAGGAAGAAAAATCACTTTTTAAAAATAAAATTTCAAAAAGGTTTCCATGAGTTTGATTTTTTTTAATGTTTACCTTAGCTAAAACACACACAAAAAAAATATGTAACCCATAATAGTCTTTACTTATACAAAGAACCAGTCATGGTATCGTGCATGGCAAAGCAAGAATCAAGCTCATTAATACAATTCAGGCACACCACAGAAGAGGATATTATATTAGTCTCAATTAAATATAAAAATCTCTGCCAGTACCCAGAAATGGTTTGCTACAATATACTAGTGCAAACTGTACATGAACACTCATGTGTACTTACTGTCTATGCAATAAACATCCTATAACACACAGTACAAGAATGGGGTGTAGGTGTGTTTGAGAGAGAGCCTGGGCTTGAAATAGCATGTGAGCTGTGAACTATGGAACGGCTCATCAGGCACAGTAATTCCATTTAGAATAAACTAAGACTGCCCATATTTAAAAAAAAAAAAAATGTTACTTACTTTTCTTTAAGTTCTTCTGCTGTGCCCTTATCTGGAAACATTGAGGAAATAGCTTCAAAGATTTTATCAGCAGGGAACTTGCGAGGCGGGCAGTGCTCTTTATTATCTAAACAGTGAGTTGTGATGAGGGAGGTGAAAGAAACACGTTTCAATCATTTTCTCTGCATCACAGTATCTCAACAAAGCTGATTTTCTAAGAAACTATCAACTTTGGTTCATTTTGGGGGAGGCTGGAAGACAAAGACTCTTACTATGTAGCTCTAGTTGGCCTGCAAAGAAGTAGAACAGGCTGACTTCAAACTTTTGGTGGTTATTTTATTATTTTTAGTGTGTGCACCATGTGTATGTGAGAGTCAGTGCTCTTCTGCAGTGGGATTCGAGCTCAAGTCATCAGGATTTGCTCAACAAGCACTCTTGCCCGGTGATCATCTCGCCAGCCCACTTTTCTAGTCTAGTGTTTCTAGCTACGACTGGCTGGGGTTTTTGTTTTGTTTTGTGGGGGAGGTTTGCCTAGGGTAGCCCTAGGTGACAGAAAACTCTACATAGCTGAGGATGACCTTGAACTTCTGACTCTCCTGCCTTCGCTTTCAAGTGCTGAGATTGTGCCAACAAGCTCTATCACGTCCTTCTAATGGAAAAGCCTGTGGAGTATTTGATGAACAAACATAAAATTCATTTTAAGAGCTCTGGAAGACAGAACCCTCAGATTTTGATTATTTGCAACTAACAGCTTTGTGTCAGAGATGATCACTAATCTTACTAATCCACTTTCAGATCTGCAGGCAGCGTGCAGAACTTTGCGCTCATCCAGTTGATCCTTAAGGTGTGTTTCTGTTACAAAGAATCCATGCCTTGCGAAATCGCACTTCTCCCCTCAATTCTACTATGCTTTTAATGCTAGGCTTATTGGGAGAACAGTGTTCTGGGCTCTGCCATAGGACAGACTGGTTTCTAATAATCCGTAACAAGTGCACAGGCAATAGCACAGCTCTGGAGTGAGACCTAGGTCATCGCCTTGGAGCGCAGGGTTCTACTTCCCACTATCACAATCTTCAATTGCCCATTTCTCTCTAAGCCCATTTCCATTATATAGTGGATCTGATAACACCTGCATTAGAGAGCTGTGGAAGGTGAGTGAGCTGGTGAATATGAAGTCAGAATACAACATACATAATATATGATGTTATTATAAAGATGATTATGATAATTGATCAACAAAGTCCAAAAGGATGATCTTCCTTTGCCTGGCAAAGGAAATTAGCTCCAATGAAGAATGACATGCTGCAGAGAATATATTTGATTGTACTACTAAGATGTAACAGTTAACGAAGCCGGCAGTAGTGGTGCACACCTTTAATCCCAGCACTCAGCAAGCAGAGGCAGGCAGATATCTGTGAATTTGAGGCCAGCCTGGTCTATGTAGGTGCCACAGTGTATACTCATGTGAAGATATGAGGACAATTTAGGAGAGTCAGTTCTCTTCTTCCACAGTGTAGGTTCCTAGGGATCAAACTCAATTCATCAGCTGGATGGTAAGCACCTTTACCCACTGAACCGTCCACTAACTCCACACATTTATTTTAAATGATGGAAGGCCCATACAAAAAACTAGTATTAAACATACCATCTCGACTATCCTCTAGATCTTTCTGTTTTTCTTCTCTTTCATCAGGATCATCTCCATCATCATCATCGTCATCATCATTGTATTGGCCAAGAGCATTTACCAACTCCACAAAAATTTCATCATTTATAAATCCACATTCTAATGGTCAGTAAGAAAGAGAGGGGAAAGTGTAACTGACACAAGATTATGCATGTGTTTCCTAATCTGGAAGGACAGTCATCGCTATCAGCACAGCACTGTAACGTGGGGGCAGATAAGGCCAGTCAAAATCATTTCACAGCCAGCAAGAAAACAGTATCTATCTTGAGCATCTATTGCTTTCTCAGGAATCACCCCAACCTAGATGGTCCAGAGCCCATTATTCACCTAATCTTTTAGGACCTGTGGCTTTAGCCTTCTCCCAACCTGTGTCACTAACTGGCCACTTCAAACCTTATTTTCCACTATAATATGACCATATCTCCCTTCTCATAGGTATCAAGGGAGCCTCCTGTACACAGAAACCTTGAACTCAGGATTCTGATGACTCACTCAATTTCAGGAGTTACGGCAGCCCTGACGAAAGGCATTTTGAGCAGGGAGGCTTTCTGAAGCACACATCCCATAAATAGAGCCTTAAACCTAATTAATTTTACTATTTAAAGCTTACCAAATACACACACTCCATTCCTATAAAATGTCGCTGCTACAGTTTATAACCAGTTACTGGTGGTTACCAAGTAGCAAATAAGATCTTCCAATGGAAAAACAAAAGAAACGCTAAAAATGTAGGTCTCTAAGTCCAGGCTAGCCCTTTATAGTCAAGCACAAAATTAATTTTATTACAATTTTTTTTGCAAACCCTATGCTTAAGAAACCAAGCATTTCAAGTCCTTAGCAAAGCCTCCAAGAGAATATACATATAGCTCACCTCTGTCTCCATGAACTTTTCCATCATAATTTTTTATTAGTTCTTCAATGAAAGTGCCATCCTGATCCAGCACTTCATCTCCCATATAAGGAATGTTATGTAAAACAGTTTCATCCTCCACCTAAAATTAAAAAAAATTAAAACCAAGTGTATTCTAATTATTGAAATGTTTTTAAAACTCATTGCAAGGGCCAGAGAGATGACTCAGCAGGTAAAGAAGCTTGCTGCTGAGCCTGACCACCAGACTTCACTCCGCAGATTCATGTATAGGAGAGCTCCCAACAAGCTGTCCTCTGACCTACACACACACAATTTTAAGCCCTCCATGTGAGTACTGCAAATATAGCTCATTAAATGGGAGACACTTGTTCAGCATGCTGAAAACCAAGCTCAGTTCCCAGCACCACACACAAAAGTCAATGAATAACTAAAAACAGTCTTTTTCAAGAGCACTTTCTTTACCCAGATCTCTAGAGCAAGCTCTTAACTACTATAACTGTATTTAATCTCACATGTAATCCTCCCTTTAAGAACCTCTAAGAGCTGGGCGGGTGGTGGCACACATCTTTAAACTCAGCACTCAGGGAGACAGAGGCAGGCAGATCTCTATGAGTTCAAGGCCAGCCTGGTCTACAGAGTAAATTCCAGGACAGCCAGAGCTACACAGAGAACTCCTGTCTTGAGAAATCAAAGGGGTGGGGTGGGTGGCAGAGAACCTCTAAGAAAGAAAACTGCTGCAGGTTACATGAGACAGCATGATTAATAAAAAACCAGAGACAGATACCAGGGTTCAACCTAAAGGTTAGAAAAGCAAAATAGCCACTGGCTCTTACCTCTACCTCAGTTTGAAATAGCGATCCTGCCTCCAGGAATCTCAGAATGAGACTGTGTCTGAGAGCTGTCTCCTCCTGTTTTATAATCTTCTCTAGAGTGCTGGGATTAAAAGCGTGTACCACTACCACCCAGTTTCTATGGCAAACTAGTGTGGCTACTGAGATTAGATGTGTGCCACCACTGCCTGGGTGGTCTGTAAGGCTGACTAGTGTAGCAGTTTTATGATTTTCAGGCAAGCTTTATTTATTAAAATACAAATGAAATATCACTATAGTAGCAAGTTTAAGACATTCTTATTGCAGATATTGAAATGGAAGGCATTATACTAAAACTGATGAATGTGACTTATCAAAAAAGTAAAGAGTTATTGACTTCATTAGATGATCTAGGAAGTAAGGTATTCAATACAATAAAACTCTAAGCAATACTGCGGTAGTCTCAATGAGAAATATCCTCCATATATTCATGTATTTGGACACTTGGTCCCCAGTTGGTAGTGATGCTTAGAAGGCTAAGGAGGTGCAGCCTTACTTGAAGAAGCATGTCACTGGGTACAGGCTTTTAAGATTCCATAGCCTTACTTCACTTCTAGTTCTTTCTCTCCCTTTCTGCCCACCTTGTCTCTGCTTTGTAATTCAGTTGAGGATATGATCTCTCAGTTTCTTGCTCTGGCCACCACGCCCTGCCTGCCATGGTGGAGTCTTACCACTTCTGGAAACATAAGCCCAAATAAGTCCTTCCTTCTATAAGTTGCTTGGGAATTGGTGATTTATCATAGCAACAAGAAAATAACTGATACAGATACGAAACAGAGTATCAATGATCCTGTTATAAAGTTTATGCCAAAATGGTTTGTGCTTCTAAAATCAGAATATTCTACAGCGACAGAAAATATTTTCAATACTTTGATGAACAAGACATACATCAAAGTTGATAGTGCTAATAAACAGGATGGGTAAGTTACATCAAATTCTAACTGACAGCTGGGAAGGGCAAAGAACAGTGTGGAGGAGACTAGAATAGCTGAGAACACAGAGGACAAAAACCAACAATATAGAAGGAAGAAAAGTTTCAAAAATGACAGCAACTATACACGACTGGATGGTTCTGAAGCATGTATAAAGAAACCAAGTTACAGCAGGCCGGTACAGGCCCTTCAACAGGTACTAATTAAAATTTGAGTTTTAGAAAATTAACTCTGAAAAACAGGACAAACTGGCTAAGACTCACTCAAGGTCACGGGGAATATTTTAAGAATTAAATGTTATAAGCCTAGGACCAGACTACGACAACAATCAACAGGAAAGAACACACTAGAAAAGACCATGAGAGACATAGGTGACCATCAGGCAACTAAGAAACAGGAAGATACATTTTTTTTTTCAAATGATCACTAGATAACAAACTTTGAGTTTATTATAAGTTTAGATAAAGAAAGAAATGAAAATTGAGACAAAAGCAAAGTCTGAAGTACAAAAGGAAAATATAGAGATTAATGTATTTGTTCAGGCTCAAGCATATCTGCACACTCTCTCAGGTCCACAAATATCTGCACACTCTCTCAGGTCCACGAATATCTGCACACTCTCTCAGGTCCACGAGTATCTGCACACTCTCTCAGGTCCACGAATATCAGCACACTCTCTCAGGTCCACAAATATCTACACACTCTCTCTGGTCCAAGAATATCTGCCCTCAACTCAAGTTTCATTTCATTTTGCATGCACAACTCCCATCTAAACTGAGTACATTTCTTTGAAAGGAAGTCAAAATTAAATATCTGTTCACTTTATCTTCTCGGTGGTAGCCATCTAACCTTTGTTCCTAAAGTATATGTTAGCCATAACAGCCATCTAATTTGCTTTGGTCATTGACGAAAGCCCAAAAATGATCTAAACTGCCCTCAGGCAATTTTAAACATTAAATTCTTTCACAATCCCAATCTGAAAATATGAAGCCTCGTTTAAGGTACCAAAATGATTCTCAAATGCAGTATTTTTAGTAAAGCCTTAAATGCAAACATCTATTCAACTTCACAAGAGTATCTTTAACTGACACTGTCAGAGTGGCAGAAAACTCACTAACTGTAGTTTTTTTGTTTTTTTGTTTTTGTTTTTTTTTTTTGTAAATGTCTGCTATTCAAACAGCAGCAAGACAAAAACCTTCCAGGAAGCAATTCTGTACAGCGAGTCTCTAACTTCATCAAGATATTCTCTCAACATTTCATTCCATACATCAAGTGAGTAAAGTTAAGGTGCTTTTATTTTATGTGGTGTGTGCGTGCATGTCTGCATGCATACGCGCAGCATTCATACGAGTACATGATTACTATGTGTGTGTTGAAGCCAATAGCCAACTTTGCCTGTGTTCTTCAAGAGCATTCATCCTGAGTTATTCTGAACTTTAGACTACAGATTACTGATTAGGCTTGCCTGGCTGCCCAGCCAAGGAGCCTGTGTCCACCTCCCCAGTGTTAGTATTACAAGTCAAGCCTATACCAACCTGCCTGACTTGCTCATGCATGCATAGAGCCATCTCCCTAGCCCCAATGTGTGTATTTTTTATTTAACAATACAAGCCAAGAATACACTCTTCAATTTCTTTTGTTCAACCTTCCTTCATTCTATTTCCATTAAGAATTAAATTAGCGGGGGCTGGAGAGATGGCTCAGTGGTTAAGAGCACTGACTGCTCTTCCAGAGGTCCTGAGTTCAATTCCCAGCAACCACATGGTGGCTCACAACCATCTGTAATGAGATCTGGTGCCCTCTTCTGGCCTGCAGGCATATATGCAGGCAGAATACAGTATACACAATAAATAAATAAATATTTAAAAAAAAAAAGAATTAAATTAGCATTTTATTACTAAAGTTTGGACTGGTGTTCTTTGCTATGCAGACCAGGCTGGCCTCAAACTAACATAAAGGGATGCCACTATCTCTAACTTTTCCTTAAACTGTTTGATGACAAGCTCTCAGTTAACAAAATGGAGAGTCAGGATGAGGTCACAGAACACTGCACTTTTAAAGAATAAGAACTATAAACTCCATCTTTTAACGTGTTTGCTTCTACTTTTGTTGTGGAGAATGTAGGAAAAGGAGATTAAGCCATTTCAACTATTTTTTAAAAATCACTCCAAGTGATATCATTTTGGTAGCTTTAAAAAATTATTTTATCTTTATCACCATGACAAAAATTAACTTGTTTCCTATTTAAGTACATTATCAAACAGACAGAAGCTATATCACTTACATACCATAAAATTCTGCTGTAAGGGTGACCAAGAATACATTATGGGCACCGATGCGACCGCATTCAGGGTCTTTAATGGGATGACTTGTGCTGGAAAATCCAAGTCACTGGTTACTGAACACTGAAAAAGAACACAATAAAATTTCCTCTTAAAAATAAAAAGATCAACCTTAAGCTGCCGTCATCATACTGTGAACAGATGCTGAATTCTTAAGTAGCTTGGAACAAGATTTTTACCTAAGATGGAAAGGCTCATAAAATCTCAAGGTGAAAACATTTTAGAATTTGCAAGTTTTAAATCCCTCCAGCCTTTCTCATACTTACCATTAACAGTTAGGATCAAGAACAGTTTTCATATTAGCCTCAGAAATCTAATCTGCTGCTGCAAACTTTCTCTAAAAACTTGAGCTTATATTAAATTCTGACCACCCAACCATATAGAATAGAGTGTAATATATATACCAACTGTGTACTTAAATCATAAGACCATAAGCAGAACTGACAGAAGCAGAGAAAACAGAACGGCATGGGCTACAGCATAAATGACCACACCTCCAGTGCCGCATCTCTGCCACATGACAGGCACCCATCACTTCAGTTCTGCGGCATCCACAAGCCCCCAAGGGATGAAACATAAGCTCTGTAAGGTGAAAAGTAACTGAAGGAACAAGTACGATTCTCCCTCTATGCCTCAAAATAATGCTCAGCACAGTATCTCAAACAGGTTTATGAAATCACAGACTGCACTTGCTGATTGTCCCCAACAGAAAGTTCAGTTCAGAGCCCTGAGAACGCCTACGTGGAAAACCGGCCTGAGCTCTGCAGCACCTCGGGACCCTACCCCACCCTCAGCCGCTAACCATGATGTAAGCATACCCATCTCCCTAATGACATGATCCGGAAATGCCACGGAATTTGCAAGTAAGACAAGTAAGGAAATGTTATGTGTGGATTTACAGGAAAATTACACAAAACTGCCAGCTACTTAGCAACTTTACCTTCTTTGAATCTTTCACATTCAATACTTTACTCATAATTTAGCAGGCCAAAAACTGTTGCAAGTCTCTGTAACATTTTTACCGGTTCAGTTGTGTCTCTAGGAGGTCTACTTTAGCAATTTGAGTTTCTAATTCTAATTCCAATTTCAAGATCACACAGGACATTACAGACGATTTGCCAGCAATGGTGAAGACAGAAAACTAGTGTTGAAATAGGAGCGGCGGGGCTGCGTCCCCAGCACCCCGGTCGCCTGCTAGCTTATGCCCGAAATAACAACACACAAACTGTATTCTGTTAAACACTGTTTGGCCCGGCTAGTTCCAGCTTCTTATTGGCTAGCTCTTACATATTGTTCTAACCCATTTCTAATAATGTGTGTAAGCACCCCAAGGTGCGCTTACCGGGAAGATTCTAACCTATGTCCATGTTGGGTCGGAGCTTCATCGCGTGTGCCTCAGAGAGCAGAGCTATCGGGAGAGCGGAGCATGGCGTCTCTGCTCCAGAGCAGAGCTGTCGAGTCTACCCAGGAGAGCTGAGCATGGCGTCTCTGCTCCAGAGAGCAGAGCAGAGTCTGACCTCACTTCCTCTTCCGCCCAGCATCCTATTCTGTTTATTCCACCCACCTATGTTCTAAGCTTATGAGGCCAAGCAGTTGGTTTATTATAATTAACCAATTACCTTCCTCCATCAAACTAGTTATGACGGTGCCACATTTTCAGAGAAACACAGCTCACTGCTAAGTAACAAGGCTCTTCTGAGCTTGGAGACTCACATCAACCAGCTGGTACAATAGGCAACTGTGTGGCTGGAGAGGGAAGTCAAACCAAAAATAGTAGTTGTAGGAGTACACAACCAAACTGAGACTCTTGGCAGAAGAGTGGTTCTGAGTAAAAATTGTGTTATGGAAAATCGTAGAGGAGTGCGGGTGAATGGCCTGCTGGGAAGGGGAAAAAATTAACACATCCTACTATGTGCCAGGCAGAGACTTTACTGAAGCTGACATTAAAATTCACCACTACCCCATGAGTAAATAGTCCCCATTTTAGGTAGGACACCCCAAAGGACAACAACAGCTACACCCATCGTGCCTCTGTGTGATCTTTAGCCTGTGGCCAGTTAAGACCAGTCTCAAAAAAGTACATGGGAGTTATACCAACAGCTACCAAGTGTGTAATGATACATCTTGGATATTTGATGGCTCATTTAATTAGTTCATGCTGAGACACAATGAACTGTCAATATTTCACACATACTTCTATTTCTCCAGGAGAACAATGAAGAAGGTACAGGAAAGCATTCATCCCAAAAGAAAATGTGAGCTACCATCAACTCTAGGAAGGCCATCAGCCAAGAAAAGAGGAGACCTCACCTTCCATCAACCCTAAAGAGAAGCTGAAAATTATTTCTGAAACCACCTTAATTTTTCTTTTTTTTTTCTTTTTTTTTTTTTCTTTTTTTTGATTTTTCAAGACAGGGTTTCTCCGTAGCTTTTGGTTCCTGTTCTGGAACTAGCTCTTGTAGACCAGGCTGGCCTCGAACTCACAGAGATCCACCTGTCTCTGCCTCCCGAGTGCTGGGATTAAAGGCGTGCACCACCACCGCCCGGCCCACCTTAATTTTTCTTCAAGACTTAAGGAAAGAAAGGGAGCAAACCCAAGTTTTTGTGCCATGTTTGTTGTTGTTATTGTTTGTTTGTGATAAGATGTCATGGTGTCCCTAATTGGCCTAGAACTTGCTTTGTAGGAAAGGCTATCTTTGAACTCAGAGATCTTCCTGCCTCTGGCTGGGTTAAAGCTATACACCAGGACATGTCTCCCTCTGCATCTGTTTCCAGAGTAATAAGATTATATGCAGCCTTTCAGGTGGATTAGTATGACAGCAATTCTTGATTTTTACCTTGAATTAACTAAAATCCAAATTAACTAAATTATTAACTAAAACCCTAATTAATTAAAACCCAATTAACTAAAACCCAAATGGCTGGGTACACCTGTGAGGGATTTTTTATTTGTTAAATCATTTCAAGTGGGAAGACCCACTTCTAATCCTGATCTTTGAGGTATGAAGATACATCTTCAATCCAGATCTTTTGAATGGGAAGATCCACCTTTAATCTGGGCCACACGTAGCCTTTATAAAAGACACAGAAGAAAACTTGCTCTCTCTTTGCTTGCCTTCAGGATTAAGTGTACACTGAAGATCAGCTGAAGCATCTAGTCTCATGGACTAAACAACTACTAGATTTTGAACCTTCCATTGGTAGACAGCCATTGTTGGACTAGCTGGACCAGCCTTTAAGCCATTATAGATAGATAGATAGATAGATAGATAGATAGATAGATAGATAGATAGATAGATAGACAGACAGACAGATAGGTGATAGATGGACGGACATATTCATTCACTAATTCAATCAGTTCTGTTACACTAAAAAAAAAAAAAAAAAACCTGAATACCGATTTTAATACCAGAAGAGGTTTTAGAGCAACAGAAGAATGAGGATAAACAGAAGAATGAGGATAAATCTTTTAAGTATCTGGAATAGGCTTTCCACTTTGCCAACACCTATTACTGAAACCTCTCTAGTTACTGAAGCCTCTCACTGAAGCTCAGAGAGTACTGAAAGCCCAAGGTGTAGACTACTTTACAAACTTGGGACAAATGCATTTGATTTTCCTGATTCACAAAATGTGAAAGGCAACGGACTCAATAACTCTGAATATAAAACTTTTGACAATTTGTGGAAACATAAGGAAAGTGATGATGCTAGTTGGTTGCCCCAGCATCTCTGCATAAAGTGTCAAAGGAAGGGGCTGGAGAGATGGCTCAGAGGTTAAGAGCATTGCCTGTTCTTCCAAAGGTCCTGAGTTCAATTCCCAGCAACCACATGGTGGCTTACAACCATCTGTAATGAGATCTGGTGCCCTCTTCTGGCCTGTAGGCATACACACAGAAAGAATATTGTATACTTTATTAAAAAGAATATTAAAAAAAAAAGAGAGAGTATGGGCTCTGGAAGCTGGTGGGCGGGGTAGTGCATGCCTTTAATTAGAGCACTCGGGAGGCAGAGGTCAGACTGGTCTACAAGAGATAGTTCCAGGACAGCTAGGCCTGAAACAAAGATAAACCTTGTTTCGGAAAAACCAACCAAACAAAAGAAAAAAAAAATTGACAAAGGAAAAGAATCATGATAATGTTAACCCAACTTCTAACATCTCAGAATAAAGTTAAGGACAACGATGAACTCAGTTATAAAACTGACCAGCCCCCTAGATGCATATACAGCCCTAAAGTAGTGGTTCTCAACCTATTGGTCATGACCCTTGGGGGGGAGGGGGGTCACATAGATATCCTGCATATCCAGATACTTGCATTACGATTTCTTTCTTTTTTTTTTTTGTTTTTTTTTGTTTGTTTGTTTTTTTCAAGACAGGGTTTCTCTGTAGCTTTTGGTTCCTGTCCTGAAACTAGCTCTTGTAGCCTAGGCTGGCCTCAAACTCAGAGATCCACCTGCCTCCGCCTCCCAAGTGCTGGGTGTGTGCCACCACCTCCCGGCTTACATTACAGTTTCTAAGAGTAGCAAAATTACAGTTATAAAGTAGCAACAAGATAATTTTAAGGGTAGAGCCACCATAACATGAGGAATTGTATTAAAGGATCATTATTAGGAAGGTTGAGAGCCACTAGTCAAGGTTTCTATGTATGCCCTGGAAAAGAATCTTCTCACCAACAGCCACTGCTCAAATTGCAGAAAATCAAACTAAAGCCTTTATTATAAGACTGACTGAATTACAAAGAAAATTCAAACCCCAGCCTCAGAGAGTGTTAAAATTAAGGGCACTAATTGGTAAAGAATAAAATTTAACTTGGGACGTAGATGTGTGGAAGGACCTTATTGAAACTGAAAACTTTGAACTCTCAGATTCTAAAAAGTTTATTTATCTCACCCAAGGAAGTAGTTTCTCCACCCTCAGTAGAAAATGTACTCCCACTCCCACCCCCTGAAATAGTGCCTTTACAGTTTTATCTCAAGGATCTATTAACTCTCTGATCCTGTGTCATAACTTAGTTCACAGAGATTGTGATTGTCTCTTCTGCAAAATATCACACTGATTCACTATACTGATGACATCAGTGAAATTCTTAGGAGTCCAGTAGTGTGGGGTGAAAGTTAAGTTATTGCACCTGGCCCCTCCTACCACCAAGAAAGAAGCACAATGTTTAGTGGACCTATTTGGATCCTGGACACAGCACATTCTACACTTGGGTGTGTTACTCTGGACACACATTATCAAGCTTTGAGTGGGCCTGGAACGGGAGAAGCTCTTCAACAGATCTAGGCTGCTGTGAGAGCTGATCTACCAACTTGGACCATGATCCAGCAGACCAGAAATGGACAGCTGCAGCATTAAAATCTGGGACAACCCTGAAAGATACTGGCAAAGGGAAATCTTCACAGTGGGCAGGACTTCAGGTAATACACATAGCCATATGCTTTGTTTGGAAGGAAAAATGGCCAGATGCACCACTGCTCACTAATTCATGGGCTTTATCCAACAAAGTAGCTAAATGGTCAAGAACTTAGGAAGAGCACAACTAGATTAGTAAGAAAGACATCTGTGGACAATCTCTCCAAATGGGTGAAGGATGTGAACATACTTGGTGTCCTTTGTAAATGGTCATCAAAAGGTGACTTCAGCTGGAGGAGTTCAATAATCAAGTAGATGACTTGTCTTATGGACAGCCATTCTCTTTCCCCAGCCATTCCTGTCATTACCCAATGGACATATAAACAAAGTAGCCACGGTGTGACAGAGATGGGAATTATACATTGCCTTGACAACATGGACTGCTACTCACAAAGCCCAAACTGGCTACAGCTGCTGTTGAATGCCAGATCTGACAACAGTGGACACCAACACTGGACACCAACACTGAGCCCCAGAGGTGGCACCATTCCCCAGGATGACCAGCTAGTAACCTGTTGGCAGGTTGACCACACTAGACTATTTCCTCCATGGAAAGGACAATGCTTTGTTCTTACTGGAGTACATACTTTCCTTTACCTAATGATTCTACCAAAACTACCACCTATGAACTTTCAGAATGCCTTATCTACTGTCTTAGTATTCCACACAGTATTGTTTCTGACCAAGGAACTCACTTTATAGCCAAAGAAGAGTGGCATTGCCCAAGATCCTGAAATCCACCGATCTTACCATGTTCCCCACCATCCTGAAGCAGCTGGCCTAATAGAAAGATAGAATAGCCTTTTGAAGACCAATAGAGCACCTATTAGGTGGCAGCAGTCTGGGGGGCTGGGGCAGAATTCTCCAGAAGATGCTATATGTTTTTAATCATCCAATATTGGTACAGCTTTTCCCAGAGTTAGAATTCATGGTTCCAGGAATCAAGAGGTGGAAAAGGAGATAGTTCCACTCACTATCGTCCCTAGTGATTCACCAGAAAGTTTTGCTTCCTGTTCCCGTGACCTTCAATTCTGCTGGCCTAGAAATTTTGGTTGCAGAGTGGGAGTTCTGCCAGTAGACACAACAAACATTCCATTGATCTGGAAGCTCAGACATCTCCCTGGCCTCTTTAGGCTTTTGATGCCCTGAAAGCCAACAGGCTAAGAAAGAAATAGCATTGTTAGGGGGGTGGTTGATCCAGATTACCAAGAGGTAATTGGAAGACTGTCTGGAGTGCAGCAGACCCTTTAGGGCATCTCTTGGTGCGACTGTGTCCTGTGATTATAGTCAATGGGAAACTACAACAAGCTATTCCAGGCAGGATGACAAAGGCTCCTTCAGGAATGAAGATGGGTAACTCCTACAGGAAAAGACCCAAGACCAGCTAAGGTTATTGCTGAGAGTGGGGGAAATACAGAATGGATAGTAGAGGAAGGTAATTATAAAAACCAGCTAAGACCACACAACCAGCTGCAGAGACATGGATTATAAGGCACACAAGTAGTTCTGATGTATTTTGTTTAGAATGTGTTTGTAAAGATATTTGTATTTTCTTTCCTCGATTTCTTTATCATGTACTACAATATCAATTAAGAGAATATCAGTGGTCATCAAATTTAAATTTGAGATACTAAAGACTGTCCCTCAAAGGCCACCTATTCTAAATTTATAATGTGTTTCTATGAGGGATAGTTATATTGTGCTAGATTTAATTATGAGCTAGTTATTGTTTTCATTTGGAAATTAAGCATGACATAAGGAGATATGATTGTATGTCCAGCTGACAAGGGGTGGCCTTGTAATAGCTATTACTGGTGGCAACTTGACTACACATGAAATTAACTAAAATCCAAATAGCTGGGCACACCAATGAGGAATTTAATTTTTTTTCTCAATTAAATCATCTGAAGTGGGGAAATCCACTTCTAATCTGGATCTTCTAATCTGGATCTTTGAAGTAGGAAGATTCACCTTTAATCTGGGCCACACCTTCTGCTGGCAGCCCACAATAAAGGACGTGAAAGAAGGAAGTTTACAATCTCTGCCTGCTTGCTCTCACTCTCATTGGCAAGTCAATTCCTTCACTGATGTTAGTTTACTTTTTTGGGATTCTGGTGTAAACCAGCTGAGACATTCAACCTCATGGACTGACTAATACTGGGTTCTTGGATCTTCCATTGGCTGAACTAGTCGGACCACAGCTGTAATAAATAAATCATCCCTTTATATAAAAGGCAGACAGACAGATTCACTATATAAGTTCTGTTCCTTAACGCCCTTCCTTGAATCCCCTTCTTCAGAAGTTTAATCCTAAATGAAGGGTTCATAAACAACAAACCTAATCCTATGGTAAAATCCAAGACAGTCTGTTGGCTAAGGCCATGAGGTTAAACATATCCTTCATTATATGCTGTTCTGCTAAAGACCAGTTTTGTTAAAACTCAAGATCACAGAGCATAGCCCTAAGACATAAACTACAAAATGCTCAAAACTCTAGGTGTTTTGGTGTAAGTCTAAGCCCTAGCACTTGATAAAGATGGAATGAGTTCAAGGGTTCAAGGTCAGCCTGGGCTGTGGAACCCTTTCCAAAATCACAGGGGCAGTGGTGGCGCACGCCTTTAATCCCAGCACTGCACACCTTTAATCCCAACACTCGGGAGGCAGAGGCAGGCGGATCTCTGTGAGTTCAAGGCCAGCCTGGTCAACAAACGGAGTTCCAGAGAAACCCTGTCTCGAAAAACAAAAAAAAAAAAAAAAAAAAAAAAAATCACAGGGGAAAAATAAAACACCAAAAGAAGAGGAAAGCAGGCGTGAGGGGCAGGAGACAGATAATGGGACACCAAACTATTGTGCACATGCAGTCTCAAGTACCTACTTCAATAATGGCGCTGTGGACATAAAACTAAACCATTACTACCACCGAAAGGAAAGAAACTAAAACCTGAACAGAGCATTATGTGAGTTTGGGCCACCTATAAGCTGTGACAGCAAACCTGTTCCAAAAACTAACAAAGCAGAGCAGTCCTACTAAACATGAACAGGCAAGACTATCACAACTCCAGAGCGAGCTACACTTAGGTTTTTGGTACAGGAGAGCCTGCAGAGTTGGCAGCTTCTGCTGATTTTGCCAACAGATAATTAAGCGCTCTCTACTGTTGACTGACTAGTCAAAATAGTATTAAAGCGACCAACAGCTCAACAAAAAGGTACACCCCACCTTCACTCACTGTTTTTGCCATGAAAATTCTTAATGGGTTAAATGGTTATTAGAATACAAAACCAAAAACAGAAAACTAAAAGATAGGTAATTTATAATTCTGAATAATTTCTAAGTCCTTGAGGAATAAAAAAAAAATCAAAAATTTAAAATATAACTAAATTTACTAGAGATGATATCAAAATGGAAAAATATGAAAGATGTGAAGAATAAAAAAGTAGTCAATTACAAAACAAACAGAGGAGCTGGAGAGATGGCAGCCCTGGCAGGGACTGCAACAGTCACTTGGCTGAGCTTAGACCCAGGGCAGCCTGCCTCTACTGGGATTAAGGCCATGTACCACCACACCAGCTTCAAAATCTTAAATTCTTATAATCTCAAAACTTGCAAGAAAAATGCTACTGTACTGAAGCTTAAGAATGTATCTGAGGACTGGGGTGTTGCAAAATGGTAGTGCTGTTTTTAATTACGTGCATGTGGGTATGTACACCTGAGTAGGGGTTCTTGAAGAGGCTCAAAGAAAGCTACAGAACCCCTAGAGTCCCAGAGTTACAGGCAACTGTGAGTCACATAACAGTTCTGCAGCTGAACCCCGCTCCTTCTTTTACTGCATGTATGTCTGTGTGAGGATGCCAGATCCCCTGGAAGTGGAGTTACAGACAGTTGTGAGCTGCCATGCAGGAGCTAGGAATTGAACCCAGATCCTCTGGAAGAGCAGCTAGTGTTCTTAACGGTACTAACACCTTGCCTACAAATACGATTGTTTTTTCTTTGCAAATCGTAACTAAACGTCCTCTTTACAATCACCTGAGTAAAGGCACTAAGCCATGAAATCAAGTATTTACATACCTGTAAATCAGACCCAGTTTTTCTTCAACAAAAATGATCAGTTTAAATTGCACTTACATGTTCTATTATTTTAACAGAACTTTTTAAAAAATATTACTTGTATCATAAGTCAATGATTTTAATTGCCTCAGATATTACCAGAAAGAGCAAACCTGCATAATATATTTAAAAGTCCAAAAGTTTTAAAGTTCTTCATGAATATAAAAACTACTATATCTACCTAATGCTATTTCTATTGCTAACAACCCCACATTTACATGCAGACCAAAATTCTCACTTTTCTCATTAATAAAACACAGACACTTACAAACACATTCTCCTAGAGATAGATATACATGGCGGGTTATTTTATTAAATTACTTATCATGTCATTTACCAAGCAGACAGACATTATCTAAGCAAGGCATTCACCGTACAAAAAACAATCTACACTCAAAATAATGAAGGGCAAGTGTAGTGGCATGCACCTTTAATTCCAGCACTCAAGAGGCAGGGGCAGATGGATCTCTGTGCTGGAAGCCAGTCTGGTCAGCAACAGTGAGTTCCAGGCCAGCTAAACCTACATAGTGAGAGTCTAGCTCAAAAAATAAACAACAAATCACTGAAGAAAAAATACTTCATAGTTTTTAGTGGGGAAAAATGACAAATATGAGAAATACACTAAGAACATCAAGAGCAATGCCAATTCCTTTACTAAACCTAGGTGGAAAACAACTAAAAAAAAAAGTGAAGACTCAAAAGTTTTTCTAGTTGTTAAGATAAAGTTAGTCACTTGGAAACTGTATTTTGGTGAGCAGTCACTTAATAGCAATAGGTATGTATTCTTGGTATTGCTTAATAGCATCTTGATGCTGAATAATTCTTTAAAAGATTATCTGAAGACCAAAGAAAATTAATGCAAAACATATTGTCACTGCCTTCAGGTCAGAAATATATATAAATAATATA
>NW_026068030.1:4885163-4902331 GCF_014885135.2 Alexandromys fortis
GAGAGAGAGAGAGAGAGAGAGAGAGAGAGAGATTAAATAATTCATGAATTTACTCCTGAATGAAATACTATAAATTTTAAAAAGGTCACCAGACAAAACTTTCAAATGAAGGGGATAGAGAGATGGCTCAGTAATTGAGAGCACTTGCTGCTCTTGCAGAAGACCTGAGTTCAGTTTCTAGCATTTACAAGGTAGCTTATAACCAGCCTTAATTACAGTTCCAGGGGAATGGGTTCCTTCTGATCTCTACAGATACAAGGCACATAGAGTCCATTTATACACATACAAACACTCAGACACATAAAAATAATTTTTTTTAGATGGGAGCTTTATTATGTAGCCCTAACTAAACTTGAATTCACAGGTTATCTGCCTGCCTCAGATGTGGGCTATTATACCCCATTCAAAAATAAATCTTAAAACAAATAAACAAACCTTGCAAAAGAATCACCTGAAAGGCCTGTCTTAGAATGTTCAGGCATAGAGAAGCACCCTTTATCCTTCATATGATAACGAAAGCTATCACCTCCAATGTCTACTCTTTGATTTGCATGAGATAGTGGGGAAGGTATCAGTATAAAACATGTATTTATAAAATTATAAATCAGACTTTAAAGAGTTGCCACCTAACAAATTATAAATAACTAGGAGCCTTTTCAAATCATGTATTCTCACCAAAACCACACCATTAACAAAGTCACCATAAGGATCACGTATGTAGATCCTTAAGCCTTTGAAGCCTGTGTGTCACACCACCTCCACAAGCTTCATATAACAGCAAATTATGCCTTGTTTATTGTAATATGGTATATTTTAAAATTCTTATTGAATAATTCCTTTAAAACAAACAGATGTTCCCATTTATACACTCATAAATAATCTACTACAATGGTATAATCTTAATTCCAAATTACTTCTTTGTCCTTTGGTTTCCATTTGACACCCTATACCAAGTCTTTCTACATAAAACAGGCACCTAAAAAGAAATGGTCAACCTGAATGCTAATAATGACCTCTCTTCTGTTTAGACCTTTGCCATCCCTCATCTGCTGGCAGCATACTTTGGTGAAATGTTTAATCACAGACCCGACCATAGGACTGTTGAGATTATAACCTGGTGGTGATTAAGATCTACCTCACTCAGAAAAGAAAATACCAATCTCAACACTGAATTTTTTAAATTCTCATAGAAGCCTTAGCCTTTAAACAAATTACATAATAAGCTTTCTAAGCTCATAAATATGAAAAAGTTGCTTACCACATGGCTAATTTATATTAAGGAGACAAGGAGGAAAGCAATTTCAAGTTAGCAGGCTTTGCTCTAAATACTGAACTGATGAACATTTTAGAGATTTGATTTCAAAGTTATTTTTAATATGCTTGGACACTCTGACCAGGAATTGCGAGTAGTGTGATTGAAGGCTGCCATTTGTACACACTGAAACCACCAGCAATTAGAGAAACATCCTGAAGCCAGGGACTTCTTCCCAATAAGCAATAAACATTCCAATAAGGAAAAAAAATGTGTGGACAATTATCACAACACGTTGTGTTCACCAACCTCCCTGGTCCCGCGCAATGAGCTCACAGAAGTCATGATGTGCACAGGTTGTATCCTTCGCTGCTTCCATTCTTGGTTTAAGGTTTCTGTTCTTTCCAAAATTTTCTGACGATTGGAACTAAACATAGTCTTTTAAAAACAAACAAAAATGGTTCACTGTTACAATATAAAGCATCTAAAGCATGTTAAACTCTAGTGAATCCTCAGAAGTACCATGACCATATCCTCACATGAACACAGACTGTATACAGTCACTACAGTTCCCACACTCTAATACATACAAAACATCGCCCTGCTACTTCGCTGTAGATGAGACAGGAACAGGAAACTACTCCCATCCTCTTTAACTTTGTATTTCAGAAATCACAATGACATTAGAAACACAAACAAATGTCTGTTTGGGCCGAGTCTACACAAGCAGTGCAAAGGTACACTGAAAAGACTAATTTCCAATCAGGCTAAATAATCCTTAGACTAATGTATTTCTGTAACCATTAATGAGCATGATTTTTTTTTTTTTTGAGAAATCTCATGTATCCCATGCTGACCTCAAATTCATTTATATCCCATGATGATCTTTAACGTCTTTATGATTTTATTACATTGTTGATTCACGAGCTGTACATGTATATGCCACAGGACTTCTATGGAAGTCAGAGGACTTGTGTGACTTGGTTCTCTCCTTCCACCATGAAGGTCTCAAGATCAAATCAGGCTTGGCAGTGAGTGTGTTTACCTGATGAGCCATCTCCTCAGTACAGTCCTGAACTCCTGATCCTCCTGCCTCTACCTCTCAGGTGCTGGGATTAGAGGCTACACCACTCCACCAAGCAGTCATAATGCCATTTTAATTAAGACCATAGCTTTCAAGTCTTTGTGGACTTTACTGTAAATATGACTGTAAATTTTACTGAAATTATCATTTCAAAGAAAAACTATTTAACTTGGGGGGGTGAAGGAAACTAGTTTCAATTATATATGTAATTTTGTAAAAGATTAAAATTACCTTTACTTCGTCAGCTCTTCTGAACCTCTTGAGTTGTCTCAGTCTCATGTACTCTGATTTTACACGTTTCCGCCAACAAACTGGGCCCTTCTCAGATTTCTTCCCAGTCTGGCCCATGATTATTCTAAAAGCAATGATTTCATATTAAAATCATTTATCCAATTTGTTGAATAAGATCTTTTAGTCCCAAGAAAGCTGATATCAACAAAACATTTTTACTGATATTTGTAGAGAAATGCTTATGTGTTCTGTATGGTTAGATCTTGGAAATGTGTCATTGAATGATTTCATTTAATGACATCATTTAAAGCATGTTTTTATTTATAAATAGTCTATCATCCTAAATAGTAATGGGTTTACAGAAATGTGATCTCATTATAGAAAGTATGTAGATTATACCACAAGCTAGTTTTTACTCCACAAAATACACATTTTTAGAGAGAAAAAATGTAAAACATTAAGTTTTTAATTGTTAAAAGGCTATTATAGGGGCTAGAGAGATGGCTCAGTGATTAAAGGTACTGGCTGCTCTCCCAGAGGACTCAGGCCAATTTCCAGAACCTACATGCCAGCTCACACCCACCTTTAACTCCATTTCTAGAATCTGACACCATCTTCTGGCCTCCTCAAGCTTCAAGCACACAATGGTGCACAGACATAACATGTAGGCAAAACACCCACATATAAAAAATAAAATACAAAAAAAATACATTTTAAAAAGCTATTATAGAAGCAATGTGTAACTGAATCTTACTCCCAATATTCACAGACTTCACATTTATGGACTCAACAAATTTCTGTTCAAAAATATTCAAGAAAAAAATATTTCCAGAAAATAGGAAACAAAACAAAACTTGAATTTATTACACACTAAGTATTATGCGTTCCACACAAAAACTGAGGGTACGCACACACTGCTAGAGCCCAGCCACTCCACAGATCCCTAGCCAGTTTCCAACACTTGAAGCATTGTCTATCCCACATATCACTCTGGCTCTATGGAGCCAAGTCTACAATGGTCACTTCTATAGCAAACATGTACAAACTTCCGGTAATTTCCCCTAAACAGTAGTAAACAACAAACAGCAACTATTTAACTGTGCCTGCATTGTATTAGTTACAGTAAGTACACTACAGATAATCTGAAGGACACAGAAGATGTGCACAGGCTATGTCAATTATCTTCCCATTTTATACAAGGAATCCATGGGTTTCAGTATCCAAGGGGCTACTACGATCAATCTCCTGCATATGTAAAAGGACCACCGCAGCTGCAAAAGGTGAGTGAAAAGGTGCATTTCACGCATCACTAAGGATAACGGGCAAATCAGGGTCAGGTGTGGTGGTGCTTGCCTTTAATCCCAGCACTTGGGAGGCAGAAACAGGCAGATGTCTAAATTCAAGGCCAGCCTGATCTAAGTTAAGTTCCAGGCCAGCCAGGGCTACACAGAGAAACCTTGCCTGGACGGACTGACGGACGATGGATGGGGGGGGGGGGGGGGCAATGCTTCAGCTTTATCTTTAGTTGTAGACTCTGAGCCAGTTATGTCAATGTGGAAACTATAGTTCAGACAAGTAACACATTCTAGAGCCTATACCTGAAGTCTAAACCAGTGTCCTTTTCTAGAACATTTTCTTATACAAGTATTAGAACCATACTGAATCTTCAAGAGATTACATGAACATTTCTACCTGTATAAAATTCTATGATTTTCAAATTTATTTTGAAAGCATAAAAGGAGAGGAGAGGTGATTTACATTCTGAAAAGACAAGGCTTGGCAGCCATATAGAAACGGAAGAGGAGACAGAGGAACTGAGAGTTAACTGTGTGTGGCAGGCTAGATGCCACTACAGAGCAGTCCTTGAAGCAGAGGATACTAGTTTAGAACACACTGGAGACCACTTCGTCCCCAGCTGGTTGGCACTAGAGGTGGGAGAAACTACGAGGTGGGAGTAGCCGGAGGAAGTCACTGGCTACAGCCTTGAAAGAAGACTTTCCAGGCGCTTTCCTATTCTCTCAGCTTCTTGTCCATCAGAGGTGACAAGTCCCAAATTCCACCAGTGCCATGTAACAGTTGAAATCATAATTTTCACTGTCCATTACCATCACTGTAAATAAATCCCTCACTATCAAGAGCAGGCGGTTTTTACTCATTTATAAAATCCCAGAGACTGTCTCTGCATCTAGCAATAATGACTTAAAAACAAATGCAGGTTTATCAGCAATTTAAACTCAGAGTGAGTCACCTGCGTCTTATTAACACACCACTTGTAAGGTTTAGCTCTGCTGCAAGAAAGAAAAGGAAGGGTGGACATCCTGGACTATCTATGCAGAAGCCAGAAAGAAAAGAGGGAAGAAAAGAGGAAAAGGGAGAGGAGAGGAACACAGGGGAGCGAGTGGAGGAGAGTAGAGGGGAGGAGAGGAAAAGGAAGGGGAAAGGACAAAGAAAGAAATGAAGAAAAAGGAAATGCGCCCAATTCCTAAGAAGCCAGGAGAAAGGAGCATGAATCTCAGGGACAAGGATCCTGGCTGAGCTATTCTAATGACAACACTCGAGCCCTACCATCAAGCGAAGAGCAAAATCAATTTCAATAACTACTCAGTTATATGAGCTTTAAAAAAATACATGCAACCCCCCCCAAACACACAGACACACACACACACACACACAACAAACTACTTTGGGTTAGGCTTTCTAACCATCACAGATGGTATCTGACACTTAGTACTGAGACCATATATACAATTAACATCAACTCATGTTGGATGGCTTTTCAAAGCTTGTTGTGTTACCATCATCACAAAGAACAGCTGAACAGTACCTCGGTTCTGCACCAAACGCTTCCTCCACTTTCCCTTTTTGTTCCATAAGGATAGAAGCCCCTATGAAGTGGTAAAAACACAGCTTTCAACCTCTAAGTGACCAGACAACACCATCCCAGGGAGTCTATGCTTCCCAAGGAAATCAGGTGTAAACCACACCATGGATTATATAAGCTTTGCCTAAAGGACACACCTGACTCTCCTTACCCAGCTGCCAACAACTAAGAGACCACAAGAATTGAAAGTAGTTCCCAAGCAGTACTGTGGCCCTTGATACCTTCTTTAAAGTCCTTGCTAATCAAGCCAGCAGTTATTATTTTCTCCTGCCTAATAAATGTTCTTTTTTGTACTTGACTGGAAAACTGATACACAAACTACTTATCTTTCCAACTAAATTAGCAGCTTTAACCATGACTCTTAACTAAATATCAGGCTAAATAGGATCAAATCCAAACCCAAAAAAAGTGTAAGATTCTCCATGTTTTTACCCTTAAAAATACTCTTTGGCTTTTCTGTGTCAATATCAACCTGTATATGGCCTAAGACCCACCAGACTTTCCGCAAGATACGCACTAAGAAGCAGCCCCATGAAGTGCCAGAGCACATGAAGGGCAAGGATTCTCTGTATGCCCAGGGAAAGAGGCATTACAACAGGAAAGAGTAGCTACAATGGGCACACTAAGCCTGCTTTCTGAAAAAATACTAAAACTACCAAGAAGCTTGTGCAAGCTTGAGTATGCTGAGCCTAACTGCTGCTCTAAGATGATGCTGGCTAGTAAAAGATTCAAGCATTCTGAAGGGGGGGGGGGCAACAATAAGAGAAGGGGCCAAGTGATCCAGCTCTGAGCTGATTTTGTTGTTATGAAGACAATAAAATGAAAGCTTTTATAGTACAAGGCTGCCATAAAAGGACATATTTTGAAAAACACATGTCTCCAACAGCATTTTTTAGTATTTCTTTTGTATGTATGGGTACATGCTTGCCATGATGCATGTGGAGGTCAGAGGACATCTTTCAGTTCTTTCCACCATGAGGGTCCCAGGGACTGAACTCAGTTTGTAGGCTTGGCGGCAAGCACCTTAACCTCTTCAGCTATCTCACCAGCCTTTTTCAATTGCATTTTAATATTTAAATGTTTTGATGGCAGCTGTTAGTCTCAAGAGGTCCTGAATTCAATTCCCAGCACCCATAAGGTGGTTCACACCATCTGTAATGAGATCTGGTGCCCTCTTCTGGCCTGCAGGCAAAACACTTCATATATAATTTTTAAAAAAAATGGCATTACAGAAAGCAAGCTGAGCAAGCTATGAGGACCAGCCATTCATGCAGCACTCCTCCATGGTCTCCTCATTCCTGCCTCCACGCTCCTGTCTTGAGTTCCTGTCCTCATTTTCCTCAGGGATAGTTTTTGGTGTAGAAATTTAGGCCAAATAAGACCTTTCTTTCTCATTTTTTGCTTTTGGTCAGAATGTTCAATTTTATCAGCAGACCCTCCGAGAAATTATTTTTATTTAACAGTGGATGGAAATAGCAGTGAATGCCTGTAATCCAAGGCAAGCAGGACAGGCAGTGCAGTGCTAGCCTCAGTTACACGAAACCATGTTCCCAAAATAAAGGAAAAAATAAGCATCATCTTTATGCATACTTAAGCTTTCTATTTCTGGTAGGCAAATACTCTCCAAAGACATAAAATTACTTAAGGAGAGAAATGGGATAACTCTAACATTGACTTCCTAGAGTCTATGCTGTTCAAGCAGCATTTCCATTAGCTACAAGTCCGCACTGATTAATTTAGAAAGGTTACTTCCCCCACCTTCCCTGACTCTAAAATATTTTTTAAAGATTTATTTATATTTATTTTATGTGCACTGGTGTTCTGTCTGTATGTGTGTTGTGTGAGGGTGACAGATTCCCCTGGAACTGGAGTTACAGACAGTTGTGAGCTGCCATGTGGATGCTGGGAATTGAACCCGATTCCTCTGAAGAGCAGCCAGTGCCCTTAGCCACTGAGTCATCTCTGTAGCCCCCATTCCTGTGTTTGTTGTTGTTTGTTTAGGGTGGGGGGGGGGTCTCAAGACAGGATTTCTTTGGGTAGCCCTGGCTGTCCTGGATAACTCTGTAGACCAGGCTGGGCTTGGACTCAAAGATCCACCTGCCTCTGCCTCCTGAGTGCTGGGATTAAAGGTGTGTGTCACCACCACCTGGCTCTTAAATATTTTTGACAGCCACATATCTTATAAAACAAGTTAGGAATTTAAAAATAAACTTGTCAACTTTGTTTATACTATAAACAATTTGAATATAATACATCTAAATTAGAATTTCAAATACTACTGTAGCTTTTTGCTACCAAATGATAAGACAAATTAAAAGAACTTATAAAGTTCACATAATGCAAACTGTCTACATGTGTATGTGTATCTGCATGCTCATGTGGGTACGTGTGTGTGTGTGCAGGTGTGTATGCATGTATGCCTGAGTATAGTTCCTCAGGTACCAACCACCCTGTTTTCCGAAACAAGAAACTCAATGACGAGGTTAGGCTGCCTCTTCAACCCTGGTTTGACAAGCATGCACGCTAACACCCAGCTTTTTCATATTAATCAAACTCAGGATCAAACTCAGGTCTCCATGCTTATGAAAAGTACTTTACTGACTGAGCTATCTCACCCACCCAAGAAAATTTTTTATATATACTTAAGAGAAGATGCTCCTTTCCCCAGTTAAGTGTAGATTTACTTTTACACTAAAATGCATGATTTTCAACAAATTCAAAAGTAAAATATTGAAAAGCAAAAGCACACGAAAAGATGTTGAGAAGCCCTAGTGCAATCAAAACAAACAAGTCAGGCATGGTTCTTGCCTGTCCCAGCACTTAGAAGGCAGAGCCACGCAGATCTCTTCCAGCTCCAGGCTAGTCTGGTCTACATATTGAGTTCCAGAGATACACAGTGAGACTGTCTAAAAACAACAAAACCCACTGACACATTTGGATGACCACTATACAAAGAACTGAAAATGATAACACACAAACAACCTGGAGATGGTGGAGGCAAGAAAACCATGAGTTCAAGACCAGCATGAGAGAAGTAGGAAGACTCTGTCTCAAAATACTTAGTAGGTATAGTGGAACATGCTTGTAATCCCAATAGTTAGGAGGCAAGGGGTTAACCCTAAATTTAAGGTCACCTAGGCTACATATTGAGTTCAAGGCCAGCCTAGGGTACATAACTGGAACCTTTGTTTCGGAGGAGGTGTGGTAAGGAGGGGCTGTAAAATGGCATACTCATTATAGAAAATAGTGCTGAAGTTCCTCAAAACTTAAAGAGAATCACCTTGTGACTGAGCAGTCTTCCATTTGAATGAATATATAACCAAAAGAATTCCAATCACAGCCAGCATACGGGAGATAAAAGCAGGAGCCAGAGTAAAGGGTTAGGGGAGAATAAATTCAGAGCAGGGGGAAGAATTTGTCCAATATGCATTGCAGCACCATTCAAAATAGCCAAAAGACAGAAACTACGCACATGTCCATTGGCTCATAATATAACAGATTTGAAAACATGGTCTATATCTATCATGGGATAGTAAAATGCCTTTTAAAAAGACAATTCTAGGGTTTTTAGTTTTTGATTTTTTGTTTGTTCATTTTGCCTGTTTGCTTTCTAAAGACAGAAAGATTTGGAGTTGGACTAGTAGGGAGAAGCAACCATGATCAAAATAAACTATCAATTTTTGGATTAAAAAAAGAAGAAAATTGTGGCACCCCCTACAACACAGACGGACTCATACACTAAGGAAAACAAGCCAATCACAGGAGGACAGATAGTCCATTTCCATTCATACAAAGTTGATTGATGCGAAGGTAATTTCAGTTTTTAACTTATTGAAATTTGTCCTGTGTTCCTGGAAAACATTGTTAAATAAACATGGTTCTGTTATACATCATTTTAATGTGTTTTTCTTGCTTTAAGTCTTTTTCTATGACTTACTCATTGCTATTTTACATTTATTTTGTACTACTTGAAATGATGTTAGACAAAAGGTAAATTCAAAAGATTTCATTATTCAAGTTCAAAATGAGTCACAAAGCAACAAAGACAGCGTGAAACGTCAGCACACATTTGACCTAGTAACTGCTCCAGAGTGTACCAGGAAACAGCAGTCTAACAAGTTATGTAAAGGAGATGAAGCCTTGAAGATGAGGAATGAAGTGACTGGCATTGGAAGCTGACAAAGCCAACTGAGAACAATCTCACAACTACAAAAGAAGCTGCCAGAGCTCAGTGTGCACCACCCAATGGTCATCCACATTCGAGACAAACTGGAAAGGTGAAAACATTCAATAAATGGGTACCTCATGATGAAAAGTCAACACTTGATGTTTTGAACTGCTCTCCTCTCTTTGTCTATGCAGCACTTACCTATTTCCCCACCTGACTGTGATATACAAAAGAGGGGGATTATACACAACAACCAGGGTAACCAGCTCAATAGTTAGACCAAGAAACTCCAAAGTAATGCCCAAAGCCAAGCTTGCACCAAAAGGTTATGGCCACGTTGCAATCCACTACAGCTTTCTGAATCCTGAAAAGATCTTTATGTGTGCTCAGCAAATCAACAACATACACCAAAAACTACAACAGTTGCAGCCAGCACTGGCCAACAGAAAGCCCAATTTTTCTCCACAGTAACACCTGACTGCATATCACACAACCAATACTTCAAAAGTTGAATAAACTGGGCTATGAATTTTTACCTCATCCACCATATTCCCCTGACTTTTCGCTCACCAACCATCACTTTTCCAAGTACCTCAACAACTTCTTGGAGAGAAAACACTTCCATAGCCAGCAGGATGCAAAAAATACTTTCCAAAAGTTTCTCAAATCACGGAGTGTAGCAATGCAATACTCTGAAAACATCTCTTTCATTCTAAAAGACTGGAACTTTTGGTGGACCTCACACCCAAGTTAATAATATACCTTGAGGTCACGTAAGACTTAAGACTGCTAACCTACTGTGTACTCACATTGTTTACCTGCCTTTAAGAGAACAATGTAACAACCAACCTTACTTGCCTTGGATTTCCCGTGTAATCAACTTTTACAACTGAAGCTAATGTATAGCTGGAATCTTAAATTGTATATTCTTCCATGCCCCTGACCCAGAGTAATACATGTATGTCATTTCCTGAGAGCAGCAAAACAGAAGTTGAAAGCAACTTCCTAAAATCTACCATAAAGGTTGAAAGCAACTTGTGGTTATTGGTTGATAAGCAATGATGTTTGTTATCTGGGTTAGCTGGGTTCAGTTGGAGCCAGTGACTTAATCCCTTGTAAAACTCTGTTAAAGATTTCTTTAAAAGTATCCTATTCCTTCACCATGTGATGCTTTCTGTGCATTTCAATAAATACAAAGCGAAGGACAGTCTGTTAAGGACAGACCTATACAGCTGATATGACAGGCACACAGCTCATACAACAGACATGGACAGATTCACAAGACAGCTCTTCCAGCAGGTACAGGTTCAGATTCATGCAACAGACAGAGGACAGAACACAGAGGGGTTATGAAGTAGAAGAACCACTCTTTTGGTTAAACAACTCCAAAAGGAAGTGCTTTTATTTCTTTCCTTAATGAGACACCAATGCATTACAGTCAAGAGTGAATCCTGATACATTATAATCCATTACATAGAGCAGTTTTTTGTTTTGTTTTATACACAATAGAAAGAAATGAAATTTATTTCTATTCCAGGCATGGGGGTGCATACCTTTAAACTCAAGAGGGGGATCTGTTTCAAGCCAGCCTTATATAGCAAAACCATCTCAAAAAAAAATCTTGCTTGCAAAAATGTGTTGACTGTAATAGTACTTAATTTTGATTAATAAACATGCGTGAGCCTTTTATGATTTGAAATTCAGTCCAAAACACAATTCTTTTCACATTAACTTAAGAGTCAAAAAACTCACAGAAACAAAAAGTAAAAAAGTACTTTCCAAAGAATAAAAGTTCTAAAGATATGTTACACATCAGTGTGAATATATTTAACATTAGTTAACCAAACACTTTAAAACAGTAAACATAAGGGCTGGACGGATGGCTCAGCTGTTAACAGCACTTACTGCTCTTGAAAAGGCCCCAAGTTCAGTTCCCAGCACATATCAGGTATCAGGTGGCTCACAACTGCCTGGAACACAAGCTCCAGGGACTATGATGCTGATGATCTCCGAAGGTACCATCACTTATGTATATATTCCCCAGAGAGACATGCACACACATGTGATTAAAAATAATCCTTTTCAAAAAATGGTAAACATGTCTGTAATCCCAGT
Source organism: Alexandromys fortis (assembly GCF_014885135.2). Classification (NCBI taxonomy): domain Eukaryota; kingdom Metazoa; phylum Chordata; class Mammalia; order Rodentia; family Cricetidae; genus Alexandromys; species Alexandromys fortis. Next base: position 4,896,895 of record NW_026068030.1, read on the forward strand.
ACTCAGGAGGCAGAAAGGTAGAAGAACCCCAGTCAGTTTGAGTCCACCTGGCCTACACAGTTAAGTTCCAAGCCAGCCAGGGTTACACAACTAAGACCCTATCTCAAAAACAAACAAACAAGGACAGGAGAGAAGGCTCATCATTTAAGAGTGCTCACTGCTCTTCTCTTGCAGAAGACAGGGGTTCAGTTCCCAGTACCCACATGGGCAGCTCACAATCATCTGTATGTCATTCCAGTTCCAGGAATCCCATGCTTCTGACGTCTGTAGACTCCTGAACCAACAGGATGCAATACGTGCATCCTGTCAGGCACAGCACAGGCACATAAAATTATATAAATACTTTAAAATATATCTTTCTAAAAAACAAAAATACAAACGTGATATAGTGATTATTTCATTTGTATTTTAATAAATAAAGCTTGCCTGAAGTTCAGACAGAGTAAAATAGCCACACTGGTCAGTCTTAGAGACCAGGCAGTGGTGGCATACGCTTTAATCCCAGTAGCCACACTAGTTTGGCATAGAAACCAGGCAGTAGTGATGAACGCCTTTAATCCCAGCACTAGAGAGAATTATAAAACAGGAGGAGACAGCTCTCAGACAGTCTCATTCTGAGATTCCTGGAGGACGGATCGCCATTTCAGACTGATGAAGCGGTAAGAGCCAGTGGCTGGCTGTTTTGCTTTTCTGGCCTTCAGGTTGAACCCCAGTATCAGTCTCTGGGTTTTTATTAATCGTGCTACAATGTGGTTTGGTTTGGTTTTGTGGTGCTCTAGTGGATTAAACCCAGGGATCTGTGTATACTAAGCATATATTTAACCATCAAACTATCCCCAGCACTGTTCTGAGTTGTTTTTTTTTTCTAAAGAGTACTGTTTCACTTAGAAATTTCATCTACAGTAGGCACAGTAGAGGTCCAACAAATAATTAGTTCTATTTTTTACAAGCACATGGTTGGTACTCATATGTCAACAAACTAAATACACTTAAGCTTCCCTACAGACTATTAACATCGAACACTAGAAGGAAGACTTCAGTGATTTCTGTCAGCTCTCCCACTCCCTGAAGAACATCAACTATCTCACTCAGTTTTTGTTTCTTTTCCAGTCTTCAGTCTTCGTGATTAAAAAAAAAAAACACTAAAACAGATAAAATGTTTTGACTTGTTGACACTTTTTCTTTAACTTACTTGAAGATAACTTGAAACATTTTGCATAAATTTGGTTCCTACAAATGATCACTTGGTAACTTTGCAGAATTGTCAGTTTCCTTCCTTATCCACCCCTCTGCCCCACCCCCTCGTTTTTCATGGCTGGGATTTCTAAAACTTTCTGGCTTTAATCAAGATATTTGGAGGCTGGAAAGGCTAAGAGATTAAGAATGTATGCTGTTCTTGCAAAGGCCTGAGTTCGGCTCCCAACATCCAAGCCTGGCAGATCACAGTCGCCTGTTAACTTCAACTCCTTCCATCATGTAGGTTCCAGGAAGCCAACTCAGATTGTCACACTTGGCATCAAGTACCTTTACCCACGGAGCCATCTACTGGCCCACTGCTGTTGTCTTGAGATAGGGTCTCAGTATTTTGCCCAGGTTGGTCTTAAACTCAAGAACTTAAGGGACTCTCCTACCTCAGCTTCCCAAGTGTATACCACAATACCTAGCTATCCTATATACTTCAAATCATCTCTGGATTACGTATAATACCCAATATAATATACTATGTACTGTTATACTGTATTGCTTAGAGAAAAATACCAAGAAAACTTATCTGTTCAACACGAACTATTTTTGGTAGTATTTTCAAGGAAAAGATAATTGAATCTGGATCTAGAAGGCTAATTATATATATTCAATATACTGTTAAGCTATCTGGAGAATTATTTCATAATTCTGAACAAAAACCCTATTCACTAAACAATAACCCATTACCTATCTTCTGAGCCACTGATAACCTCTACTCAGTCTCTAAGAAGTTGCCTATTCTAGCTACCTCATATAAATGGGATCATTTGATTTTTGTTTTCTATCAAAGTTGTTAAGGGGATTCAGAAGTTAAGAAAGAGCAGGAACTACCATTCCACTGTACCCAAGTTCAATTCCCAATACTAATATCAAGCAGCTCACAACTGACTGAGCTCCAGTTCCAGGAGAATCCAACACCTCTAGAATCTGGGGTCGCCTGCATTCACAAGCATGCCCCCCCCCACATACACATAATTAAAAATAATAAAAATAAACCTTTTTTTGAAAGGGCTTTTAAAAGTTGTTGAGGGTTTTTTTGTTTTCCTTTAATAATACTTTTGGATTTTTTTTGTGTGTATATTCATATTATGTGGTGTGGAAGTCCTGTATATGTGTTGCTTTTATTGGTTAATGAATAAAGAAGCTACTTTGGCCTGTGATAGGGTAGGATAGACCTAGGCGAGGAAGACTGAACTGAATGCTGGAAAGAAGGCGGAGTGAGGGAGAAGCCATGTAGCCCTGCTAGAGACAGACACCAGACACAGGACGGAATGGAACCTTGCAGGTAGGCCACAGCCATGTGGCTATATAAAGATCAATAAAAATGGGTTAACCGAAGATATGCTTAAGCTAATAGGCCAAGCAGTGTTGTGATTAATATAGTTCCTGAGTGATTATTTTGGGCGGCTGGGAAATGAACGCACGTCCTACTACTACAATTATGCATATGGGCTCGTGTATTCGCACAGTACATATGTAGAAGTAAGAGAACTTAGGAGTTGATTCTCTTCTTCTGCCACATGGGTCCTTAAGATGAACTCAAGTCATCAGGCTTGGTAGCAGGCTCCTTTACAGCCATTAAGTCATCTTACCAGCCCTGTTGTTTTGAAAACAGGGTTCTCACACAGTTAAAGTTGAGAATTATTTTGAATTTATGATCCACTTACCCCTAGTCTTGCTATGGAGTTGAGAATTACCTTGAACTTCTGACCTACCTGCCTCCATTTGCTAAAATTAAAGGTAAGTACTATAACAGCTGATTTTATGTAGCGCTAGGGTCAATGCTAGGCAAGCATTCTACCTAATGAGCTACATACTCAGCCTCAAAAAAAAGTTAATTCAAGGGAGCTGTAAAGGTGGCTGGCTCAGTCAATAAAGTGCTTGCCATGAAAACATAAAGACCTAGGTCCAGATCCCCAGCACCCACACTAAACAAAACAAATCAAAAAAGCTTGGGTTTAGGTAGTGGCACACGCCTTTAATCCCAGCACTTGGGTGGGATGAGAGTTGAGTTCGAGGCCAGCCTGATCTACAAAGCAAGTTCCAGGACAGGCTCCAAAAGCTACACAGAGAAACCCTGTCTTGAAAAACCAAAAAGAGCCGGGCGATGGTGGCGCACGCTTTTAATCCCAGCACTCGGGAGGCAGAGGCAGGCGGATCTTTGTGAGTTCGAGACCAGCCTGGTCTACAGAGCTAGTTCCAGGACAGACTCCAAAACCACAGAGAAACCCTGTCACAAAAAAAAAAAAAAAAAAAAAAAGAGAAAAAAGAAAAAAAAGCTTGGGTTTGGCATTAAATGTCTGTAATCCCTACACTACAAGACAACCTAGCTCCATCAGTGAGCTCCACATATTATGTTTGAAAGCATTAAGATCAGCCAAAGTTTGAGACCAGCCCAGTTGGGAGGAAATCAGGAGGAGGACCCTAGATTGGTTATCCATTAATGATCAGCCCTGAAATCATATATGTACACATAACACTAAATGGACTGAGTGTGCTGTATTTATATATTTAGGTAAATACACACACACACACACACACACACACACACACACACACACCCTAATAACAGAGAAAGTGACCATGAGCAAGGGAGGGGTACATGGGAGAACTTAGAGAGAGAAAAGGGGAAGGGGAAAATGATGTAATTACATTTTTATTTTTAAATTCTTTTTGTTTTGTTTTGTTTGTTTGAAGAGAGGTTTCTCTGTGAAACAGTCCTATCCGTTCTGACACTCAATTTGTAGACCAGGATGGCCTCAAACTCAAAGATCCACCTGCCTCTGACTCCAAGTGATGGGACTGAAGGCATGCACCACCACACCCAGCTTTTATCTTTAAAAATTAAAAAAAAAAAAAACTCAACAAAAAAATTAATAAGCTATTAGTAATTAAGAGAGATTACTCTTCCAGAGGACAAGCTATTCCCAATACTCACAAGCAGCTCATAAAACCATCTGTAACGCCAGTGCCAGGATATAAAGAACGCACTCTCCTGGCCTCCATGGGTTCCAGGCAGAAACATGGTACATATACACACAAGGAAGCAAACACTCAAAACACATAAAATAAAAACAAATAAATCTTAAAAGTAAATAAAAAGTTGCTTCTGGCTTATTTCACTTAGCATAAGGTCCTCAAAGTCCATGTAAGTTACACCACGCGTCAGAATCTCACTCCTTTTATGTCAGGATATCTTATATATATTATACTATGCTCATATACATGGTATCACTGACCAAAACTTCATTACACAGTGTCTCATTTCATTATGTAGAAATCCCTTTTCTCACTTCATTTCTGCCATATTTTTGTGTCACAGGGGTATATTCTGCTATAGTATGGAACTATGTGACCATTTTAGAAATTTATCAGCTACATGGGCTGATGAAATAGCTCATCAGTCATGAGCACTTGCTACACAATCGTGAGGACCTGCGTTCTGATCATCACCCAGACAACAGCCAGGCATCTTGCAAATCCCTGTACCTCCAGCTTGAATGGATGGAAAACCCAATTTTGTCTTCCTGCACACACACACACTCATGTACACTCACACACAAAAAAATAAATAATTTTTAAATTGTGTGTATGCGTGTGAGTGTGTGTGTGTTTTGGTGCGGAGGTCAAAGGACAACCTGCAGGAGTCCAACAGTTCTCTCCACCATGTGGCTCCACGGAGAAGCAAACTCAGATCACAAGTCTTGGCGCAAGCACTTTTGTCCACTGAACTATCCAGACAGCCCAATAAATAATTTTTTTAAAAAGAAAGAAAAGAATCAGCTCTAACTTCTATAATTTTTGAGATCTTACTAGATTTATCTCTACTTTTGCCATTGAATAAGAATGAAGAGCAGGCTGCAGAGGTGCACAGCAGTGTACAGGACCATCAAAGAAGGATGAAGACCACAGCCCAGTAAGTGACATAATGACACTGGCACTGCTTCCTCCAGTTTTAGCTTCAAAACAACTTACCTGAAGTTATTACAGTAAAGAACTCATTAATTCCAACAAGATATCTTTCGATTATAAGACCGGCCATCTTCAAGCTAAGCACAGTGACACATGCTTATAATCTTAGCTACTCAGGAGGCTAAGGTGTAGAAAGATCATTGACAGCCAATAGTTTGAGGTTATTCCGAACACAGCAAGATCCACTTCCAAAAAAAAAAAAAAAAAAAAAAGAAAGAAA
>NW_026068030.1:4902921-4922590 GCF_014885135.2 Alexandromys fortis
AGAAAAAAATGTAGAGCTCAATAAAATCAATTTAAAAAAAAAGATTTCACCAGCCCATAACTTCTAATTTACAGACTCTTCATATCTATAGTGACATAAAGACTTCAAAGCTAATCAATAAACCTTTTTTTTTTTTTTTTTGGTTTTTCAAGACAGGCGTGCGCCACCACTGTCCAGGGATAAACCATTTCTAATTAGCCCATAATTCATTGTATCAGCAGAGGAACTTTCCTTGTTGGTTTTTCAAAAGCAAATCTACTTTCTTCATTATTTAAAGGGTAATAAGGAAATAAATCTAAAGTTCTTGAGCATACAACCTCAAACTATGACGGTCATTCTAAAGCAAAAAGAATTTCAGATTTGAGAAAATGTGTGATTTGGGAAACCTGCTAAAACCTTTACATGGCCAACACTAAGATAATGGTTACATGTATCCATGCAAGAGAAATCAGTACCAAAAAGAACACTTCTAGCTACACTAAATCAACAAGTGGCTTTCTTTTCTATCACTAGACTGCCTAAACACTCAATTCTACCAGAACCTAAGGCGAAAATCTTAACCAATTCCTGAAAAAGAGGTTTTAAGAAATATCTATGGCCAGTACAAGATAGCAGATGTCAACTAGAGAACAAATCACAAGTTCAGGCAAAACTGAAAATTTTAATTTCTAACACCCAAGTTTCTACCAAAATTCTACACAACTAGCTCACACCATAATGAATGAGATTATCAATAGGATTTTAATACAAATGCAAACCTTGTTTCACAATCTCAACACTTGGAGCAGCACCTGGAATGTCTGTTCCGAGATGCTCCACTCCACAAATCAGAAGCAGTAGAGCTTCGACACTGCATTTCTTTGTCTCCATTTGTAGGAAGCTGTAAGTTAGCAGATGTACTTTAGGTCTCCATCAAATAAAACAATGCAATAAGGAGAGTCAGGGCTTTACTTTTGGTTTGTTTTCTTATTAAAAAATATATTCAGTTCCCATCAAAATAAGAATTTAGGATGCAATTTTCCTAAAGTGTGTCTGGGACTTTAAATATTTTATCCTCTAACACACCCGAAGAGAAAAAGTGGAGTTCCTTTCATTTAAGACCAGAATCCAATCCTTTTCCAACTTGAGAAAACAAGAACAGAAAATTAATTATAACCTAAATATTTCCACAATCTTGCAAATAAAATTATAAGTTAATTATACGAACAAATATGAATTCACTGCTAATGTTCATTAGTGAAAAGTAATAGAAAATAATTCAAAAATCGCCAGAAACATAAACTACATTCAACTGTGACAGCATTAGTATTTTAAAATATTTTTTAAAATGTTTTATGTGACATTAAAATTCCAGAAAATTAAGCTGGCAACGACTTTCTTGAAACTGAGAAAGTGTTGTTGTAAAGTATTTTAAATATCAAAGGCTGATTTTTACGTCAAATGAATTTAGATTCTACCGATCCTATGTGATAAACAAAAGAAGTTTCATTGAATTGTGACCAGAATACATTCGAATTTCTTAGACAACAAACGTCTTTTCTGACTCACCAAAGCTATTGTTCAAGGAAAACATGACCCATTAATAAGAAACTGTCAACCCTACAGCCTAACCCACATTTCTCGTGGGCATTTTATTTCGATCATCGAGTTCTACCATCTCTTCCACCTGGAGATTTGGGGAATAATAGCTGAGTAAATGACAGTTGATTTCTTTAGCACCTGTCGCCCTTCTCAGAAGCACACAAGTTGGCCAAAACAGCCCGTAATTTTTTTTTCTTAAGATTACGATTCTTTAGAAAGTGGAACTCCCACGGCGTTCACCAAGTTTTCGAAAGCCCGTGTTTTATCAATTTCTCCCATTTCAAAAAGTAGCCTGCGGCATAGATCTAGTGCGTGCAAGGGAGAGGGGGTCGTACAATGAAGTGAGAAACTCGGCAAGAAAGCCCTCCACGCCAATACCACCACGAGAAGGGAACACAGCTCGACTTTACCAGCGAACTTAGCACAAAGCCAGGCGAGGACACCGGCTGCCCCAGGCTGTGGGAAGACTCCGGGCTCTCGGGGAAATGTCAGCCTCGGGGCTAAGGGAGTTCCCACCTCGCGCACAGTCCCGAAGCAGCCGGGCTGGGCGCTGGTCGGTCGCCCCCCAGCAAGGGCCAGGCAGGGACCAGCCCTGCCCACTCGCGCTCGCGTCGCGCCTCCCCACGCCCCCACCCGCGCGGCGGGAGCCCCGAGTGTCGCGTCCTCCCCTCCCTTCCCGAGACACAGTCTGTCCTTTGTCTGAGTGCGGACTCTCGGCTCGGTCCCACCAACTTGTGTGTAGGTCCCGTCCCACCCGGGCGCTCGCGCCGCCCCGCCACACAAAGGAGACTTGCGGCGCGGAGCTGCCGGCCCCGATCGGCCACAGGAACGCCCCCAGCCCCAGCCCGGCGGGATCAGGCTCCCGGACAGAAGCCCCCACCGCCGGCCCCCACCCGCCCGCATCTCCGGGGACCCACACAGTCCACTCGTGGAACCGCGTGGACCGACCCGCACCTCACGACCCCCTCGGGAAGGTCTCCCCTCGCCCTCCCACCGCGCCCACAAAAGCGGAGCCCTGGTGAGCCCCGCTTGGGCGCTGCCGGAGACTGGCCGGGCAGCCGCGCGGAGGTCCCGCGAACGCCGCCGCCGCCGCCCCGGGGCGCGTTCCAGATCCCAGCCTGCCGACGGCCGATCGCGAGCGCTACCTTCGCCCCGCGCGCCAGCCCACGCCTCTCCCGCGCGCCGCCGCCCCCACGCGCCGCCACCGCCACCGCCGCCGCCGCCGGGACTCCACTGCCTTCGATGTCCCACTGGGTGTCGGACGCGACCGGACCGAGCGCCAAACGCAGCAGCCCAATCGCCATCGCTTTTATTTGGCGCCCCCCAGCACAATCAAGCGCCGCCCCGATTGGCGGATGCGAGAGGGCGCCCTCCAATCAGAGGGCCCGTCGTGCTGGGAGCCTTTCGGGCGAGTCCCAGCCCAGAGAGCGCGAGGCTCGCAGGCGGCAGCGCGTGCGCGAGTGACAGGGCTGGCTGGTTGGAAGCGCCCCGGTCGCCGTCTTTGTTCTTTCGCCAACGTGGCGTAGCGCTCAGGAAAGCCGTGGGCAGGCACGCGGGGAGCCGACGCTTGGCGGGACCCGAAGCCCGCACGAGCGGGAGGCGGGGAGGTCGGGGTGGCGGGAAGCGGCCGGAGGGCGGGCCAGCTCTTGGCGGGAATAGGCGCCGAGTCGTTCTCGGGAGGGGGAGGGGGCGGGCGGGCGCCAGAGCCAAGTTTGAAATAGTTCAAAACTCGGGGGTGGTAACAGTTTTAACCGCCGTCTTCTGGCGTGCACGTCCTGGGCCGGGGGTCCTACGCTCGTGTCGGGCGGGCCCCGCGTGGCGTGTTCTGCCGGGCGGGCCGTCTCCCGTCTCCTCGCGGCTGACAACTACCGGGCAGAGAAAGTTAGTGCGGTTCCTTTCGGCCTCCGGCGGCTTTGGCTAGCAAAACTGCCGCCTAGTGCCCCGGCAACGTGAGAAAAAGCGACATGATGGTGACTTCAGATTTCTCTGAAAGGCCTTCCAAGCCATGCTTATGGTTCTCAGCACTTGTCAGGTTTCAAATTGTTCATTAACAACTTTTGTATGCAGATTGCTTACCCCTGTCAGAAAGATTGTAACATTTGTCAGTGGTTAGAAACCATCTTGGGACAGAGGAATTAGAAAAAGTGCTTAGTATACACTCTGTCCCCTGTTGGATTATCTGGCAACGGAGTGAAAGGTATTTCGAATTTACTTTTAATAAAATGGACCTGTATGGCAAAATCCCACAGACCTGTAAAAACAGATTCAATAATAGTTCAGATTGAGAATTTATGACACTGGAAATTGAGTTGTGTATCTGTATTAGTCATGGTTCTCTAAAGGATCAGAACTGATAGAATGAATACATATATGTTTGTGTGTATATACACATGCACATATACATATGTAGGCATGTACACAGTCATATTTATAGGATTATATATAAGATTTACATGTATATTTATAAGATATATATTTGTAAGGATAGCTTACAACCTGTGGTCCAGCTAGTCCAACAATTACTGTCTACCAATGGATAATCCAAGAATCAAGTGGTTGGTTGGTTGTTCGGTCTGCAAGCCTGAATGTCTCTGACTGGTCTTTAATAAACACAGGAAACCCGAGGAAGTGGCTCCTGCAAGAGAGACTGCATTTGCCAGCTAGAGTGAGGACAAGTAGGTGTATCTTCCCACCTCAAAAGACCCAGATTAAAAGCCAAACGATTTAATTAAGGAAAAAAAGTGCTTGCAGGTGTACCCAGCCTCTTGGGTTTTAGTTAATTCCAGATATAGTCAAGTTGACCACCAAGAATAGTCAACAAAGTATCTAGTCCTCCATGTATACAGAAACAAGTCAATGCCAAGAAGTATACGTTGAATCTATAAGATTAAAAGCAAATGCAATCATATCCAAATAAAAACAAAATATGTACACCCAGAGTGCTCCATAATGTGACAAATCCCAGCAGCCATACCGAAGAATTATCAACATATTAACCTCTCATGGTAAGCATGCTTCTGGCCAGCTGCATCAGCAGCTTATACTTGCTTTTTTCATAAACAATTTGAACTCAGGAGGTAACTACTTATCTCTTAAGTTTGTGTTGCTATTTCATCTGTACTTTAATATTAAGTATGATAGCATCTTATAGAGGAAAAATCAAGGAAATTATATTAGGGGCATTAGTATAGAGATGGGGCTTCTGGTGAAATTCAAGAGTTGTAATGAAAATTGTTAGGTGTTTAGAAGAAAGAAATGTTAAATATTTATACAAAACTTCTTTAAAAGGACATTTTAGCCAGCTTCAGAAAAAGCACAAGACCCAGAATGGGTAGGGCAACAACGGTACTTGAAATAGATATGTACCACTCATAAGTGTTTTTTTTTTAATATTTATTTATTTATTATGTATACAATATTCTGTCTGTGTGTATGCCTGCGGGCCAGAAGAGGGCACCAGACCCTATGGCTGTGACCCACCATGTGGTTGCTGGGAATTGTTGGAAGAGCAGGCAATGCTCTTAGCCACTAAGCCATCTCTCCAGCCCCTCATACGTGGTTTTTTTAAATATTTATTTATTATGTATATACAATATTCTGTCTGTATGCCTGCAGGCTAGAAGAGGGCACCAGACCCCATTACAAATGGCTATGAGCCACCATGTGGTTGCTGGGAATTGAACTCAGGACCTTTGGAAGAGCAGGCAATGCTCTTAACCTCTAACCCTCATAAGTGGTTTATAAACATAAAGCAAAGAAACCCAGCCTACAAACCACAATCCCAGAGAACTTAGACAACAATACAGACACTAAGAGAGACTTGCATAGATATAGTCGACATGGGAAGTAGAAAGTAGAAAAAGACAAGATCTCCTGAGTAAATTGGGAGCATGAGGACCTTGGGGGAGGATTGAAGGAGGGAGGGGAAAAGCAGGGAGGGGAGCATAGAAAAATGTAGAGCTCAATAAATATCAATAAAAATTTTAAAAAAAAGAAATAGACATGCACATCTACATAGAAAATATAATTAGAGGGCTGGAGAGATGGCTCAGAGGTTAAGAGAACTGACTGCTGTTCCGGAGGTCCTGAGTTCAATTCCCAGCAACCACATGATGACACACACCCATCTATAATGAGATCTGGTGCCCAGAACACTATATACATAATAAATAAATTTTAAAAAAAAGAAAAGAAACTGTAATTAGAGCTGAAAATTATCATTTGAAAGATTGAGCAGAGGTAAGTGTTTCTGTAGTTCAAAGCTGATCTTTAGGTATTGTTTTGAAGCTTAGTCATATTATCACAGTCGTGGAGGAATCATCATTGTGGTGCCCCATCCACTTTATGGAGACTTCAAAGTTCGCTGTTAGGTGTGCTCTTGGTTCACTACAGAAAACTGATAGAGACTCAAACGTGAATTCATGTACAAGAAGGTAAGTAAGGCTTTTTCTAGAATTAGTTAGTACTCTATATGATGATTAATATTATGACAAAAATTTAATATATATTAATATTTTAAACATTATACCTTTATACCTAAGAAAAGCTGTTAAGGAGTCCATATAAAACCAAAGAATTATGAGATTAGTAACAATAAGATTTTGGTTTATCTTCTGTCCCATATCAGTTGGCTCTTCTAACATGAGGCAGAGATTTTGGATTTCCCTTTGATAAATATGCTTGGGTTTAGAGAAGGAGAGAGCCACACTCTATCTCCAAAGTCAGCTTTGATTTTTATTAGATTGGAACTACAAAAAAAAAAAAAAAAAAAACAAAGATTTATATTATTTGTATGTAGAGAACAACAGAAACAAACATTTGGGAAGATTAATGACTATTTACCCAGATACCAAAGCATGTCCACGCCCCCTTCTTCTCTCCACCCTCCTTGTTCCTGTTCACTCATTTGGGCTTGTTTTGGATTGGATCTCCATCCATCGTTCAAGCAGAGAATCCTAATTTGTAAGTTTTCCCCTCTCAGTTCTGAGCCAGTGTGAGATTTCTCTTAAGCGCCCAATGTCTCTACCACCATGCATGAGTGACCGATGGTGAAAGCTGCACACCTGGAGTACAGAGCACAACTTTGGTAACTCAGCAAATTGGAGGGTGTGTTTTTCAGGTAACTTCAGTTGGTCTGAGCTGCTTCCAGGTAACTCAATTGGTCTCTACTTCTTCCTGGCAGCTTAGCTTACCTGAGAATGTCAACAGTCCTTAAAGTTTAAATATGCTGGGAGTGAGGAGTTTAGTTCATCTGGTCAGTTTCAGAGACTGAGCTTAACTTCCTTGCAGGACAGACTATTTCACCTCTACTCAGAATGTCCTATTGTTTTATTTCTAGCATCCTGTGTTTAACGAGCTTCCCTCCAACATGTAAATTTAATTTTAGAGGAAGCTACTACACAACACACCACCATTCAGAAGACCCCCTGGGGAAATTGTCATGGTGTCTGCGACTGTCCAGAACCCTTTATCTCCTGGCTGTGAGGTCACCCCAGAGTGGAATGTAAAGCTTACCAGCAAGGCCTTCCGTATTACTACCTCCAATGTGTCTGTCCTGGATCTGACGCATCACCCTGAGGAAGCTGACACACACAATGACACCAGGAAGTGATGAAGTATGCACCAGAGAGCCCCCTGAAAGGCTTCCTGAACTGCTAGACTGAGGACCAGATTATCTTCTGTGACTTTTAACCTTTAAGTGATATCTTTGATACAGGGGCTGGCATTACCCTCAATGACCACATTGTCATGCTAATTTTCTGGTATGACAACAAATTTGGTTATGAAATTTGACAACAAAATTGGCTACAGCAACAGAAAGTCCATAGACTCTAAGGTCTCTAAAGGTAAGAAACTCTGGACAACTCACCCCATTGAGAACAAGAGAGGAACAGAGTGGCTCTCAGCAGCTGGGGACTCCCTGCCCCTACTCAGCCCTAAGACACTGAGCATCTACCCTCACATCTTCCAGGTCAGAGGGACTTAGGAAGCCTTTCTCACTCACATACCACTAATAAGGTCTCCTACACAGGATGGAGAGATGGTTCCATGATTTAAAGTACTTGCTGCCTTCGCTGCCTTCCCAGGGGACCTAGGCTTACAATCTTCAGTAACTCAGTCCCAGGGGGTCTAATGCCCTCTTCTAAAGTTCACTGCTCTCTGTCTCCCACTAAAGGATTTTATTTGTGTGCAGGGGCACTCCTGAAGGTCAGAAGAGAGTGCCAGAAGTTAACAGCAGTTGTGATTACCCAGTGTAGGTTCTGGGAACTGAACTCAGGTCCTTGAAAAGAGGAGCAAGTACTCTTAACAGTGAGTCATCTCTCCAGCCATTATCCATTACTATCTATTTATTTACATTTGTGAAGGAAAGAGAGTGCCCATCTCACAATGCATATGTCAGTAATCTAGGAGTCTGTTTTCTCCATCCACCATAGGGGCCCTAAGAACTGAACTCAAGTGTCAGATTCTGTGGCCAACACCTTAGCCAGCTGAGCCATTCAACTGGCCCCAAATCCTATTTTAAAGCTTTATCAATGGCAAGCATCTATTGCAAAATAGTGTACATAGGTAACTACACAGCTTTAGCTCCTCCCAAGAATTAATAATCTTAAGCTCAGGTGTTGTAGTCATCAAATGAAGTGGAAAGACAGATAATGTTGATAATATTTGATGAGTTTCAGAAGTGTAACCTATTTTGAAAATGGAAAATTCTGAAGTCAAATTCAAATTCTATGCATTTGGACAAATTAGAGCTCGCTGGGAATGTCTTAGATTACATCTGCTAAATGGAATACTGTATCTGGGCTAGTATGACGCTCCCTCAACCCTTCCACACACATAAGTAATAGCTTTGTTTTGGTTTTGTGGTGTTGGGGTAGAACTGTGAGCCTCCCCCACACTAGCCAATTACTCTAACAGTGGGCTATGTCCCCAAACCCTTAATAAATAGATGTAATAAAAATTGAAAGAATACTGTGTCTCCTTTGATTATGAAAGAACAGTGTAACAGTATTGTGTGCAACCCTATGTTTAAAATATAAATTAAGCCAGGTGATGGTGTGTGTGGAGGCGCACATCTTTAGTTCCAGCACTTGAGAGACAGAGGCAGACAGGTCTCTGTGAGTCTAAAGTCAGCCTGGTCTACAAAGTGAGTTCCAGGACAGCCAGGGCTGTTACACAGAGAAAACTTTGTCTCAAAAAAAAAAAAAAAAAATCTAAATCTGTGATTCAAATGATCACATTCTTCTCCAGCACTTCTTTGCTTAGTCTCAGCAGATCTCTGTGCTTCACACTGCTTCTGAGCTCATGAAGACCTGAATCATTCTGAAGCAATTATGAAACATTTCCCATAGAGTTTCAGCCTAGGGCAGATGGAGACATTAATTCAAAAGACAAAAGAGCCTCAAGCAGCCTTCTGCTAAGCAATGGCCATCCCATCAATGATTTCAGAAAAGCCCTTGCACAGAAAACATCAGCATGGTTGGCAGATCAGCAGGGCCAGGGGAAGCAGAGCCTAGATTCTGTTGGGTTAAGGTTTCAGTGAAAGACAATAAGATCCGATTTCCTCCCTGCGTGACCCAGTCAGCTAAAGCTTGTTGGCTGCCTGCGATTGCACCCAGTTAGCACTTTTTTTTTTTTTTCTGGTTTTTCGAGACAGGGTTTCTCTGTGGTTTTGGAGCCTGTCCTGGAACTAGCTCTTGTAGACCAGGCTGGTCTCAAACTCACAGAGATCCACCTGCCTCTGCCTCCCAAGTGCTGGGATTAAAGGCGTGTGCCACCACCGCCAGGCCCCCAGTTAGCACCTTATCACTGCCTTCTGGCTGCACATCGAGCTCAAGTACATTTCCTAACCTGTTCCTGACCTACTGTGTCTCCAACCTTTCTAGGACTTCACAGAATGCATAAAGGCCTGAATCCCAGGGAAAACAGTAGATATTCCCCTTGAACTATGTAAAAAGTATAGTGACATTACCTCTATTTTCTTTTCCTTTTCTGTCTTTTCTTTTTGTTCTATGTATGCTCTCTTGGAGGTTCTTTTTTAAAAAACAAATTTAAATCATAACCCTGACATTCCAGTAATCTAAAAGTTACTTTAGTATTAAATTTGTGTTGCATTTCATGAATTTTCCCCATTCACATCAACTAACCATTTCTAACCAAAGACTCAAATGCATATAAAATTAATAAACCCGAACATGGTTTAGCAGCACAACCATGGTAAATCTACAAATTGAAATCCCTGTTGCAGCCCAAACAGCTTTTATATACTAAAACCATATGGGCTGTACATGGTACCACATGCCTCTAATCTCAGGCAAAGGCAGATGGATCTCTATGAGATCAATGTCAATGTTTGGTCCTCATAGTGAGTTGCAGGACATCCAGAGTTTTATAGTGGATTTCCTAACCAAATAAACATTTGTCCTGCAGTAAGTGTTTTGGTACCAGTGTAAAATGAACCACAAGAGCAAGTTCAAATGTTCTTATGATCCTTGTGTTACGATAACAGCAAAGGTGGAATTATCCTGAAAGAAAAGAGTCAGTTTCTCTAAAGTAACCAAAAGCTGGAACAGCAGAAGCTCCTGCAGGAGAGGCAGAGGTGGGAGTGGGGAAACCAACAACTTTGGAATATTTGATAAATGCCAAGTGCTGACTGCTTCCTTCACATCTACCAGCTCCTTAAATCTCATGTTTACTAGATGAGGAAAGGAGGTTCTCTCTTAAAGAAAGGAACTGATTCTGGGGAAAGCCTATGTATGAGTGGCCTGATACAATAGATCCTATTTCTTTTATTCTCCTTGTAGTTCTGTGATTTTTGTACTATGCCCTGTGCATAGAAGACATTTAATAAATATGTGTTACATAAGCAACCTGCCCTATCTCTTTTCCTGATGAGGTCCACTCAGAGCAGATGGTGCCAGACGTTAATAAGATGTTAACTAATTAAGGGTGCTCTCTGTCTCCTTTGAGGCAGAGGATCATCTATAAGCCTCCAGCTCCCTGATATAAATCAGGACCACATGCTCTGTCCATGTTTGTGTCTTGATCCTTGCATTCATCTGAGCAAGTTGCTCTGGGGGTCAGGTTCCCAGATCTGCACGCCAAGCCCTACAGTAGACATGGCTATTTTTCCTCATGGATTTTCTCTAAATCATACAAGCATAAGACAACCACTGTCTTTCCTTCAGCTGACTTATCATCCCCCTATCAAGTATCTTAATAATAATATTGTACCCTGTGTTCCCACAAACATGAAATAAAAGCATTTGGAACAAATGCAGGTTCTTAAGAGGATTATAGTGCTATTATTTTTAATTTTACATCTACATTAGTCAAATTAATTCCTTCTGAACTGATAGTTACATATATTTCACAATGGTTATAACAAAAAAACAGAATACTTTTGTTTTCTGTTCTGATTTTAGTTAATTACATGTCTTTGTAACTAGCAAAGAGATTGATTCTCAAAATATCTGAGAAGTTGAGGCAACTACAGAATTAGTATGCATGATCAACAATTTCTTTGAAATTAATACAATTGAGTTTTTATTGTTCCTTACCCACTTCAATATACGTACACATTCAGATATTCCTCTACCCCACCACCCCTTCCCACTGCTCCAAGGCTTCTAGAGCATGTATTTAAACTTTCTGTTTTGATTTTGTTTTGGAAAGATGTAGACTGAGAAAAGAATGAACAAACTAGTATACACAATTCTCAGCTTCCCCAGTATTAATATTTTACCACACTGGCTGACTTCATCGTTCTTGGTTTCTCTGTCTTTCTGTTTACAATAGATAGACAGACAGACAGATAGATAAACATTTTCTCCAGAAACAATGAAAATAAACATTTGTTAAACTTCCTGTCCTTTAAATAATTCAGTATTGTTTTCCTTAAAAAAAAAAAAAAAAAAAAAAAAAAAGGACTTCCCAGATGGGCATGATGGCACATTCCTATAATCCAGTACTCAGAGGATGAGTAGTTTAAGATCAATCTGTGCCACATAACAAGTATAAGGCCAGGCTGGGATAAATTAGACTGCCTCAACTTTTACCCTTGTAGTTCTATAGTACAACTTCCAACACTGGCATAAATGATAGAATACTATTGTTCATGCTGCAAAATTCATGGTGCCAAGCTAACTTAGCTTTTATTTTTAAGAAAGGGTCTTGCTGAATAAACAGCCCTGGGTACTTGCTGTGTAATCAAGCATCCAGACAGGCGCAGAATTCAAAGCAATCCTCCTGTCTTTACCTTCCAAATGCTGGGATAATGTGTGTCACTATACCTAGATTTTGACTAACCCTTTTTATTTTTCATTTCTATTTTATTTTGCCTGCACACATGTCTGTGCACCACTTTGATGCTTGGTGCCTGGGGAGACCAGAAGAGCTCATCTAATCCCCTGAACCTGGAGTTAGAGATGGTTATGAGCTGCACAGGCAGCCTCCACATCTGCCTTTGTGGCTGTTTCCTAGGGTGCTGCATCTTATGGGATTAGCTCTTAGTACATACGCTTGGTAAAACTTTGGGGGTAAGAGGACAGACCAATCACCACCCCCACCACCAGCAGCAGTGCCACTATGATGAATCCCTGTAGATCAGAGGTTTCATCCATGTCTTCTGGCGATTTATCAAATCACAGGAGAGGATCTCAGAGAGATTCCCTGGGAAACCTCCCAACTCCTGGGCATCACTAGATGCAGGGCAGCATTTGAAATAAATGGTTCCAAACCAAGAGGAAAGAAGATGTATCCTTCACACTCCGGAGCTGCAACCCCAGACTGAAGACCTGCCCTGTGATCTAGAAACCTTGGGGCCGGTGAGATGGCTCAGTGGCTAAAGGTACCCGCCATGCAAGCCTGGTGATCTGAGTTGGATCATGGAAGCCTACGTAAGGGTAGAAGAGCCAACTCCATAAAGTTCTCCTGTCAGCTTCAGATGCTCATCCTACAGGCAGACACACAAATAAAATGAAATAAAATTCAATTTAATTTAAAAATTAAAAACATTGGAAGCTTCAGTGCTTTCCTGGCTCCCAACATATCACTATTTTGAAGAATAATGTTTTCTACAACTTAACCTTGTTACCATCGGAGGGAAGAATCTCTCGGTGTCCCTAAGTCGCTAATATTTGGGTTTAAAGTGAACTACATTGCTTATCATAGATCCATGGGGAATAACTGTGCTAGATCAGTGGTCCTCAACCTTTCTAATGCTGCAGTCCTTTAGTACAGTTCCTCATATTGTGCTGACCCCCCCAACCATAAAATTCTTTTCGCTGCTACTTCATAACTAATTTTGCTACCTTTATAGAACTTAGTGTAAACATCTGTGTTTTCTGGTGGTTTTAGGTGACCCCTGTGAAAGGGTGGTGCAACACTTCCCCCAAGGAGTGGTTACCCACGGGTTGAGAAGCACTGTGCTAGATTGTGTACTGCAGTGACAATCTCAACCCAAATTCTTTTCTGCACCAAGGCCTTCCCATAGGCTTGCCTGCACAGAACACAGCAGAGCTAATAATGTAGTACCAGTTCCCACCTGGGGCCTGAGGCACCACAGAGTCTCCTTCCTGCCTCTTGATAATGGCCGGTACTCAATATTCCAGCATTTTTCCTTTGAGACTTGGGTCTTACTGTGTAGCCCTGACTATCCTGAACTCACTTTGTAGCCCAGGTTGGCCTTGAGCCACAGAGATCCTTCTGTCTCTGCCTCTCAAGTGCTGAGATTAAAGGTGTGCACAACCACATCCGGGATCTTGAGCATTTTTCAGCTTTGAGAAAGGCAACTGGTCCCAGGCAGGGAGCTGTGTGGTGGGTGAGAGACAGAGATGCGCCATGCAGAGAAAGTGGGTACTTATTTAGTGGGTTATGGAGGAGAAAGGGAAGAGGGGGGAGGGGAGAAAAGGGAAGAGCAGAGAGAGGGAGGGAGAGAGAGAGAGAGAGAGAGAGAGAGAGAGAGAGAGAGAACGGAAGGGAAGAGGAGAGGAGAGGAGCCACAGCAGCAGCTACCTCTTCAGGAGAGAAATGGAAAGGAAGGAGCTCAGGCTGGAAGAGGAAGATTGGATTGCCTCAGTGGATGGGGAAAGGAGTGGGCGGGGCTTGTCTCTTAAAGGGACAGGACAGACCATTACACCCCCAAAACCAACTAGGAGACTGAGTCCTGTATATAAAAGCAAAGAGCCTTTATTCTTACACTAGTTTGCAAACTTGGTTTCTTCATGTGGTCCACCATATTGGAGTAGTCAGAGAGTCCCAAGCTCAGTTGAGGTTGGGTTTCTGCAGTAGCAAAGGTAGGGTGAGGGATTCCTATGGTTTAGGATCCCTGATTAGCTGATATTTGTCTAGGGGTGTCCTGGTGGAAAATGATGTGTGTGTGCTGGCAGGCGATCCTATCTACAATGGTTGGAATGTTGGGAATTTCCTTTTGATGGTCTGTTCCTGGGTGGTGCCTGGGTAGTCTCAGTTTGTAGTCTTTTCTTGGAACCAGGGTAACCTGCTGAGACACAGACCTCTATTGAACTGGGTCCTACAATTAATTCCCCCTTCACAAGTACCAATAACAGGACCCAATCGGCTTTCCCATGGGTTTAAGGAGATATTATTGGGACCTAAGAGCTGTTAGCTAAAAGATTTTTCTGGAACAGTGGCCATCCTACCAGGCCCTGTAGCTCTGATCTTTGAGTACAAAAAAATTATAATTCTTATCCTGAATGTCCTCTTTGGTTCTGTGATTCTGCATAAAGAACCAAAGAGTCTTTTTTATTGTAGAACCATTTCAGCTAATAAATCCATTAATTGACAACTCTGGGTCTATCTTTTTTATTGGTATGTCAATGGGCATTATTGGTAGCCATTTTTGTCCCTCATGCCAGGGAGTTCCCCCTTGACTCAGCATTTCAACCTATTCTGGGCAGGGAGCTTGGGATGCTTTTTTCTTTCTGCAACTACTTCAAGCTGACATTTGGGGCATTGCTATCCAGGCCCCAAACGGATGAAAGGCTGGGCAATGGGACATTCGTCAGAAGCATCTGGTTCACAGACTCTGTTGAAGGGATGGGGAGCATTCACATAGGCTGGACTGGTCCACATCAGCTCTCAGCAAGTCCAGGGCTTGCAGTCATTTGGAGCAGGTTGTAGTCAGCAAGTGATGATTAGTTGTATCTGCCAGACAAGTGGAAACCTATTGAGATAAATTTAAACTAGGAACAGAAGTTAAAACTTATGTACTTAAAAGAAAATAATATATTTACAAATTTCAGGCCCATATTGTAATCTATATCATAGGAAAAAGCAGATAACCAATATCTGTAAACAGCAGGAATAGATTCATATTGGTTAGAAGCATGTATATTTTTCTGCTGTCTAGAGAGCCAGGTATGGATTAAACAGAGATGTCTTTGGCCTGATGAGAAATATATTTAAATTCATATTTAGATGGCAATCAGAATAAATCTAAAATCTTGAGCTTGTGACCCAAACAGTAAGTAGTCATGGCTCTATCAGCTTATCAGAACCATACCATAGAAGCAGAAAGAAATCAGAAACATTTTTTATATCTTAACCTGTATTTATATTTTAAAACATTTTAGACCTCAAAGCTTATAAGCTTTTATATCCTCAGACCTATATATCTTAAAACATTTTTTTAAATAAAGAGACCTAGTAGCTTTAGAAAAAGCAAGGCCTGATACGTGTGTGTGTGTGTTACCACACATGTACAATGAGCTAACAAGCTGGCTATATAGCCTCTTGGAAGGATCTGAATGTCTGCACTGCTAAGCCAAGCTAACAAAGTTATAGCTAGCCTAGCCATCAATACTCTCAGAGCTCACAGAAGAATAAATAAAGTATACCTGAGAACAGACCAAATAGTTTCCAAATCTAATAAAAATGACAGGAACCAGAGTCCGTATATAGTTAGTCATACCCAGGTCTTCATAGCACTGGAGGCAGAAGTATCCAGAACAGCAGTCTTACAGTCTTAGCCAGGCCCATAAGGTGATTTTTTTTTTCCCCTGTGGAAGAGGGACACGGAAAAGACTGACCTTATTTTGTCTAGGCAAAAGTGGTGCAATCAATTCTCCAATGTCTTGCTGTTTGTCCACAGTCTGGACCAGGTCCTGGCAGCAGGTGCTGCACTGGGGCATCTTGCCCAGTGGTCAGCATCATCATAATCCAGTTGGAGACTTCATGGTGTCCCATAATCCTCTTTGGAGACCTTGGGTTACTGCTAGGATCTTGGAGTCTCTGTCTAAAATAAACTTTTAAATCATTATTTTAAATGCCATATTCTGCAGATCTCTGAAGTATGAAAGCTGCCTAGGTATGTCTGCTTAGACAAACTTTGTTTCTAGTTACTCGTTTTAAGTTTTACTTTGAAAACATATACAGGGACCTAAATAAGGCTTATTCCTGTAATTAATTATATCAGTACTTTAAGGATGATGACTAACTTGTTGTACCTAACAGTCCATAATAAGTTAGCAGTTTTCATAAGACTTTACATTTTGTCAGGTTTAGCCTTAAAAAAAATAATGATTTTGAATTGAAGCTAATAGTCATTCCCAGGGTAAAAACAGAACAGGTTTGTA
Organism: Alexandromys fortis; assembly: GCF_014885135.2. Lineage (NCBI taxonomy): Eukaryota > Metazoa > Chordata > Mammalia > Rodentia > Cricetidae > Alexandromys > Alexandromys fortis. Next base: position 4,919,100 of record NW_026068030.1, read on the forward strand.
TCCAACTGTTAATGCTGTCTCCTGCTAAGTCAAGGAAAAGTCCCAGGGTGAAGGGAACAGGAGGGAGCCTAGGCGCTAGCATTGCCCTTGACAAGTTCTGAGGCGCCACAGCCTTGTGTTGGGAAGAGCCACAAGTTCTTTTCCCCAGAGATAAGGAGGGTGATACCCTTTTTAGGGAGTAAGAACTTTCTCCACACAAGCTGAGGGACTGGGAGCTTTATCCTAATGCCCGACCTTGGGGAAAGGACTTTGTAGCTTTATCTCTGTTAAGTATGAGCCTTAGAAAACACCAATTTTCCAACTGAATTATACAAAAAAAAATTATGACTCATTTTATTCAAATAGCTTAAGCTTAGCAGAATTAGCAAAGACAAGGAGGCTAGACATACATCCTTACGACTGAATAGACTTTGAGTAAAGAGAGACATTTTTAAGCCATTGATTCTTAATTTTTTTAATGCTTTGAACTTTTAATATAGTTTTCCACGTTGTGGTGACCCCCATTACAAAATTTTTTCCATCGTTATTTTACAAGTGCAGTTTTGTTATAAATCTGAACGCAAGCATATGGCATGCAGGTGGTCCTAGGTTACCCCCGTAAAAAGTTGTTTTTTTTTTTTTTAACCACCAAGGGTCAAGATTCAATGGGCTGAGACACTGTTCCTCGCAGACTGCTTAGGTCATTGTCTTGCTGTATTACAAGAAATGAACATCCCAGTTTCTGGTTAGCATTTTGTGCTTATGGCTGTGACCCCAATTTTTAGCTTTTTAAGTCCAAATATTAACAATATAAAACATTCTATAAACACAAATGTCCCATAGTCTTAACTTAAAAATTAAAATCTCTTGAATGCCTTCCTGCAATATCAAAACTAAAGTACCTCTTTTGCTCTATCTTTGCTGGCATACACATAGCCTGTCTTTTAGATCTCGGGCTCTTCTACTTCACTGTAGCTGGTACCTTTGGAGACTACCACCTGGCACTGGTATTTCTAAAACTGTTAAGATCCATTCTTGCAACTGCACATTCTTTGGGACTCTAGTCCTGCCATACATTTGTAAACTTCAGCTGTGTCCTATAATCCCTTATGCCTTTATGACCGTTGTCACCCAGGCGACACTCTTAAATTAACGGTCTAACTGGCAGAGCAAGGTACATTCTTTAGTATAAAAACAATGAGGTGCAGCTTTAATATCTTAAATTCAATATGTATTTTTTAAATCCTGTTTTCAGAATGGGACTTGAGTCACCATACAAAAACCTATCCCAATCCAAACTGTCTCAGAGATCTGTTGCTGCCTCCTATTCAGACCCACCCACACAGTCACCTTTAATCAAAATGGTGGGAAATCATGTGGCATCCATTTTTTCTTAACTTTAGCAAAACAGCAATCCAAAATTTAAAATGGAATCATGTCTTATGTTTTTTTAAAAAAAATTATCCATGCATAGATTTTAAATTATTAATTCCCAGAGTTACTAATTAACTTGTAACTAGTTTTATTTTAATGTTAACACATTTTTGACTGTATCTAAAAAAATAAACTTATAAATCTAAAGCTACAGAATGTTCACATAAACCAAGTTCAAATTTTTTGAACTGTTCTGCTTTATTGTCTTCTCCTCGTTGTTGTGTCAGGGGCTCAGACGGACAGAGTGACAGAGGAAACTTTTCAATAAATATGGGTCTAATAAAAGAAGAGCCACCCTCCAACTCTGCAGCCAGCTTTTCAATAAAAAGCAACATAAAACAGTTTAACATTATCTATACCAAAAAGTCATCTGTATTTCTGCTAGCCCAAATTCAGTAACCAGAGCTCAGAGATAAATTCTGAAGTCAGGCCTGTAAATGTGGCCACAGCAGTGATGGGTGGCAGAGACAACAAAAATATCCAAACCATTTCTGTCTCAGTTCCATGCTTGCAAGAAAACTTACATAGACAAACTTTTCACCAAAACAAGCATGTTCCATATTTGCAGGTATGAGAAACCACAGCAAACATTTCACTTCTGACCTATAACTTTTTTGGTTTTTTTGTTTGTTTGATTGATTGATTTTTTTTCAAAACAAGGTTTCTCTGTAGCTTTGGAGCCTGTCCTGGAACTAGCTCTTGTAGACCAGGCTGGCCTCGAACTCACAGAGATCCACCTGCCTCTGCCTCCCGAGTGCTGGGATTAAAGGTGTGTGTCCCCACCACCCGGCTATAACTTTTTATATACCTTCAATCCTTTTTTCCTCTCTTCATTCTTTCAATCTCCTGCTTTCTCTCCCATCTTCCAGACAACATAAAAACTCGTACCAAAGTCTTTCTTGTGGTTTCTCTCAGTAGTTTATAATATATTGTATGGCTACAATATTTTGAATAGAAACATGCATATACTATAACCAAAATAACTTTAAATTTACATCACATAACATTCTGTACCAGCATGAAATATCTGAGACTAACAGTTTTTTTCCCCCATACCCTAATAGTAATTTGTAACCAGCCCTTCTAAATGATGACAGATATTTATAACCCATTGGATCTGAATGAGCAAAGCAGCTCTGGTGGACATAAGTCTGGCTATAGTGTCACAGCACAGCCACTGCAGTTTTAAGCCCTTGGCCCCCAGAGCCAAACCTTGGTCAGGTTTGGCTAGAAGGCGAGGCACACAGCACCCAGGGCAGACCGAAGGAACTTATCCACCAGCATGGGAGGGGGCAAGGTGGCATGCAGCATGGGAGAAAAAGATTGTTAACTTCTCCAGCCATAGCAATTAACTCCAGATTCTCTGTTCAGTGTTTGAAATCTTATTGGGGCACAGCTTCCCCCTACAACTGTGGCTGGCAGCCTTGCTACATTGTAACAACAAGGCTGCATATCTCAACCACCCATCCATACAAGTGCTGCCCCGCAGCCTTTTGCTGGTACGGCAAACCTGCTGGTGTTGCTCCCACACTCCAGACCAAGGCTGACTCCTTTCAATAAAATGTTTAAGGTGACTAGAGGTTATTTGTCTTACCCCTCTTAGGAAAATATACCCCTATGCTTATGGTCCTTTTTCTAAAGTTCTGTAAGTGATCCCAATATCAAAGTCACAGAAGTCCGGATTTGAGTCTGTCTCGTCGTGTTAGTCTTGTAAGTCAGAAAGAGGACGCACAAAAGACAAAAACAAAACAACACACGAAACAATACAGAGTCCTCCTGGTGCCCGGAGGCAAAACCACACCAGCCTCAAGCTGTTTTGTGATCCGCCCATCAGTCTACAGAGCTGAGACGCCAGGAGCATCCCACACATCTGTCTACAGAAACCATAGAGACCTACTCTCATACAGAAGGGCCCTGGGGACGTCTCCCCAGGCACCCCGCCTGTGATCTTTTCACGCGTCCATGTAGACGGTCATAGATGCCTATTTACAGAAGGATATCCAAACAGAAAGACGCGCAAGCACACACACACACACACACACACACACACACACACACCAAAAAAAAAAAAAAAAAAA
>NW_026068030.1:4922776-4928482 GCF_014885135.2 Alexandromys fortis
TAGCTTTGGAGCCCGTCCTGGAACTAGCTCTGTAGACCAGGCTGGTCTCGAACTCACAGAGATCCACCTGCCTCTGCCTCCCGAGTGCTGGGATTAAAGGTGAGAGCCACAGAGCCTTTATTCTTACACAAGTTTGCAAACTCTGTCTCTCCATGTGTCCAACATATTGGAGTGGTCGGAGCTTTTGTAGTAGCAAAGGTGGGGGTGAGGGATTTCTAAGGTTCAGGACCCCTGATTAACTGACATTTGTCTAGGGGTGTCCTGGTGGAAAGCGATGGGTGTGTGCTGGCAGGCGATCCTATCTACAATGGTTGGAACGTTAGAGATTTCCTTTGGATGCTCTGTTCCTGGGTGGTGCCTGGGTCATCTCAGACTCGGGCCTCTGTTAAGCTCTTCAAGGCTGAGTCCTACGAGCACACAACTCCATCCATAAAATAGGGTAGTCGTGACTAGGGCTGTTTTCTTTGCTAGTGTTGTTTAGTCAGGGGGCTGTTTGTTTAGAGACAGAGTCTAACCCTTCTTGGTCTGTTACTCACTGTGTTCAGAACGGCTTCAAACCTTCAGCAATCCTGAATGCTGGAATAAGTGTTGGACACCAAGTGACCACACCCTGCCATGAATAACTCTCCATTTTTGAAAAAGAAAATTCCATGTAGCAATAAAAATTGGGGATTGACATTCCTTCAGTGAATATCTGGCTATGCCAGAAACACAAGCTAAATGTGTAAAAAAAAAAAAAAAGCAGGCCAAGTTAAGTTTTTCAAAGTCGATGTAGAGATACTTAAAACTCACTGTAAGGACACTCACGTGAAGGTGATGACCTAGTTCAGTCCTTGGACTCATATGATTGAAGGAGAAAACGGACACCCACAAGTCAGTGCCCGTTCTGACCTCCACGTGGGCACTATGGGATAGACACACACTTGCACTCGAACACACACACAAAGACACACAATCATCTGTGCCAAATAAATAAATTAATTTAAAAATAAAATGAAATGTACTGATCAGAGGTTTACTTTGCTTTTATTATGGAGGTTTTTTCATCTTTAGGTGTTTTGTTCATTAATCTCTATTTTTTTTTTAAAGCTTGGAATTTTTTTTTTAACAGAACTTGCCTCAAGTTTATTTGTAAAAACAGCATAAGGTCCTGAACATCTGCAAATACTGTATAGATATTCACACCAGTCCATCTGTCTTCGCATTGGCAGACTGAGACCTTTTTTTATGGGGCCTTCACAGAGTCCTGGGCACCTCTGGGAGCCTGAGCTGCAGCTGAGGCCTCTGCCTTGGCTTGAACCTTGAGCTTTGTTTTTTGGAGCCTACGACCCCTGGCCATGTAGCTTCTAATCCGCTTCCCAAGCTTGGGGTGAGCAATTAAAGCCAGACGGGTGAGTTTGCTTCACCACCTGGGGCTTCACCTGGGCCTTGATGGTGCACTCATGGCCAGAAGAGGGCACCATTACAGATGGTTGTGAACCACCATGTGGTTGCTGGGAATTGAACTCAGGACCTTTGGAAGAGCAGGCAATGCTCTCCAGCCCCATGACCGGGGTTTCTTGATGCCATTTCCGGGACTGGTTGTGTGTGGTGTGGTTCTTGGACTTGGACTTGGCCATGGCTGGACGGTAACCGGCGGCTCCCAAAGTGCCTGCGACGGGAAGAGAAAGACTAAGCTCGGAATTTTTATCTAAACCCATTGTCGATGAAGAGCAGTAGCTGACCATCTGGGTGATTTCTGGAAAACCAGGCTTTCTAGACAGAACCTTTACTCATTTAAACCATTTATTAGACTCCTGTAGTGTATTTTGGCGTGGGATAGGATTCACACCCCAGTCTGTCTTTTTATAGCTAAGGTAGCCGAGCCTGGGTGGCTAGGGCCCTGTCGTAAACTAGCTACACCCTGATCACATTCCTCTATAAAATGAGGCAATACGCTTAGAATATTTTCCCCCAGGGATTTGTTCAAAGAATTAAACTGATTCTGATTCAAAAGCTATAATTTATATTTTCCCATTCTGAATTAAAGAAAATGCTACGTTCCATTAAGCTTAATGCATTTCTGAGACCCAGAAATGTTGACTGCAAAATCACATCACCACCACTTCCTCCATGGTGATGCTTACGGATTACGGAGCAGTGGATAGGAAGTCTCGTCCAACCATTAGAGGATAAATTGTGCCTTTTGTACTTTCTGTTGTATGATTTTGTGGGGAGAGGGTCGAGACAGGATTTCTCTGTAGCTTTTGGAGCCTATCCTGGAACTAGCTCTTGTAGACCAGGCTGGCCTCGAACTCACAGAGATCTGCCTGCCTCTTCCTCCTGAGTGCTGGGATTAAAGGCATGCAGCACCACTGCCTGGCTCTGTTGTATGATTTTAAAGATCCTGTTTGACTAGCTTTTGTTAATGTCTTTTTTTTTTTCTTAGCTATAAACGGATTGGTCCATTAGCTCAGGCTTCTTATTAACTCTTATAACTTATATAGCCCATTATTAGCCATTATTCTTATCTGTGTTAGCCATGTAGCCCAGTACCTTATTTGGTGGGGCAGTCACATCTTGCTTCTTCTGTGATCGGGTCAGGACTACCCCTATATATATATATATATTTTTTTTTTTAAGTCTCCAAAATACCTAGTAAGGCAAATCTGAGTCACAGAGCTCATTTGAAAAGAATATAAATCTAGAGAGAGTTTTCTTTCTCCCTGTACCCCACTTCCCACCCCCAGAGGTGGATCTTGAACCCAAATTCTTAAACATACTGGACAAATAAATACCTCTGAGTGACCATCTACCCCCTTTTTTGAGACAGGGTTTCTCCGTGGCTTTGGAGCCTGTCCTGGAACTCACTCTATAGACCATGCTGGTCTCGAACTCACAGAGATCCGCCTGCCTCTGCCTCCCCAGGGCTAGCATTAAAGGCTTACACCACTGCCTGGTCCCTTTTCATTTCTTATTTTGATATAAGATCTCACTTTAGTCAGCCAGACTGGTCTTGAACTTGTCATTCTCCTGTTTTAGCCTTCCCAGGTAGCCGAGATTACAGGTATGCACTCCTAGCTGTGGCCAGATTTAGGAAGGGAAAAGAGTAAAATTAATATGGGGGAAGAGGCATGCTCGGAGAGAGACAGTGCTCATCATACAGTTTCCTTTGCACACTGGAAAACATCTCATATGATGTCATGGAAAAGTGTTAGGAGTGTTCATTTGAAACTGGAATTGTGTGCTGGATTCATCCTCCAGATATGTCTAGTATGAAGCTTTAATGACCACAGGAACATTTACGAGAATGAATTACTTCTAGAAATGAAAGGTACATTGTATCAGATACAGGTTAGCGACCACACAGCCTGACACTAGTAACCTGATAATATGAATGAAGGTGAGAAAGGCAAAAGCTGACAGTGTGTCTGCTACCTGATGAGGGCCTAACAGCAGCTTCTGTAACTCCGAATGCTGAGTACCCAACATGGAGCATCTGTATCAGGAGCCCACAGAAAACTAAAGGCCATGTCTTTGTTCTCAGGCAGAAGTAACAACTTCACTCTCTGTTCCCATATTCTTGATTAAAAAAAAAAAAAGACAACTTTTTTTTTTCATAGCACTTGGCCCCATCTGTGGGAATTTTTTGCTACTAGTTTATCTGGCCATCTTGGCTCCGAGTGTGTAGGAGAGACATTGTTTCCATTCTCTTCATTTACCTGGGGTCTGCCCACGCCTCAGGTACAGAAGATGACCAGTGACCAATAAACAATCTCCCTCTAGTCCTTCAGCAGGCAGTAAAGGCGTGAAGAGACTCACACAGGAGGGGAGGGGAAATCACGCTGAATTAGAACAGAGTTCTTCCCTCAGGCAGGGGCCAGCCGTCAAACAGCTATTGTTTCTACATCCTCCCCCCCCCCCCATCCCTCCCTCCCTGGGGCACAGGAACTTTCCAGCCGCTGTTCTGTTCGGCCTGTTGGTGCTCTTTGGTTCTCAGCCCCTAAGCAGCTGGTTCCCTGGCACCCGCCACTTCCTTACTCAGAAAGCAAGTCCAGCAGGCCTTTCACGGTTTGCCTCAGAATTTCAGAATTACTCAGGACCCCCCTCAGGGAGCTGGAGGTCATGACTCACACATGCCGATGATGAAAGAAAGGGAAGCAATCTCAAGAAAGACAGTTTTGTGACATGATGGAGCACTTCTTCAGGATTGGTGTGTACGCATGCTGTCCACATAGCCCCTTCTAGATGCCAACTAGCAAAGGGCTTGCTTTCCCTGATTGAGGCATCTGCCACCAGTTCCCTGCCTCAGGCTCCTTCCTTCTCAGATTGTCATCTCTGATGTCTGGGGACAAGCCTGGCAACTTCACTCCCAGCTTCAGGGGTCAATCCTGTGATTCTTTTGGGGAGGTCTGCAGCGTCAGATACTGGAGCAGAAGGGGAAGGGCTTTTTGGACAGTAACGGCTTAATATGACATTGAGGTTTGCTGTGCAAGGTCTCTCTCAGTAAATCCCACCAGAGCCTGATGTGGTTGCCTCTTCAGTAGCTCTAGATGCTTTTTCAGAATTCTTTCTTCCTTCTTCCTGGTCATATTGATCCGTGGATAGGAGCTCAGTTCTGCCTTTCAGCTTTGCCATCCCACAAAAGGGACAGGTGGCAGGGCCTGGGACATGGTTGAGCTGCGGAAAGTAGCTGAGTTAAAAATAGAAGCAAGAGAGAGCCGGAGACTGCTGAGGGTCTGGACGTGAATCTGGGACCTTCAAGGGAGCAGACCTAATCCAACACCCTGGTGGGTCTTGGCGAGAGTCTATGACTTCTCAGGAACTAGGCTGGAGCCAGGACCTCTGTCAGCCTGGGTGTGAGTGAACGGGGGTCCTCTAAGGGAGTAGGCAGGAACCAGAGATCTCAGCGGGGCCAGGCATGAGAGGGAGTAGGCCTAAGCCAGGTCCTCTGTGGGTTCAGGCCTTGGTCTAGGACATCAAAGGGAATAGGCAGGAACCTGGAACCTCTGCGGGTCCGAGCACAAGTCTGGGACCTCTGAGGGAGTAAGCAGGTCCTCTGCGGGTTCAGGTACACCTGAGCCTGGGACCTCCAAGGCAGTAGGAACCAGAAACCTTTTCAGGTCCAACTCCAACCCAGAGACTTCCGCAGGAGGGAATCCAGACCCGGATTTACAGATACAGGACAAAGCCGTTATCTAGGCCGAAAGTTTCCCTGAGGCAAGGAACTCCACCTCGGGCAACAAATTCCACAGGAGAGGAACTGAACTAGACTCCTAGAACAGAGAGAACCGGAGGAAACAAGCTCCACCTGGAGCAGAAGCCAGGTGCAAATCCAGCCCTGGGAGCCAACCCAGTCCCAGAACACTGGCAGATCAGGACTGAGCCAGCAATCAGATCCAGAGTCAGCATCTCCACAAGAACAGATCGAACTCCAAGCCCAAGATTTACAGAAACAGATCAAATACAGCAGCCAAGGCCAAAGTAGGCCTGCGACAGCAAACTCCAAGGGAGCAGAGCAAAGCACAGGAGCACTGAGCTATCTCCAGGAACAGGAATAACCAACAGGTAACTAGAACTGTGACACTGACTGTACCACGAGGAACAACCATCTGAGCTCTGGATTCACTAGCACCTATAAGATTACTTTTTTTTTTTAATTTAATTTTTTTTTTTTTTTTTTTGGTTTTTCGAGGCAGGGTTTCTTTGTGGTTTTGGAGCCTGTCC
>NW_026068030.1:4929308-4951743 GCF_014885135.2 Alexandromys fortis
CACATAATAATCAAAGCACTAAACATACAGAGTAAAGAAAGAATATTAAGAGCTGCAAAGGAAAAAGGCCAAGTAACATATAAAGGCAGACCTATCAGAATTACACCTGACTTCTCATTGGAGACAATGAAAGCCAGAAGGTCATGGTCAAGCATTATGCAGACATTAAGAGACCATGGATGCCAGCCCAGACTACTATACCCAGCAAAACTGTCGATCACTATAGAAGGACAAAACAAGATATTCCATGACAAATCTAGATTTTACCAATACCTAGCCACAAACCCAGAAAATACTAGAAGGAAAACTCCAACCCAAGGAAGATGGCTACACCAACAAAAACACAGACAATTGATGATCTCATTACAGCAAATCCCAAAGAAGAAAAAAATGCACAAAAAACATCACAATGAAAACTAAATTAACAGGAAATAGCAACCACTGGTCATTAATATCACTTAATGTAAATGGACTCAACTCACCTATAAAAAGGCACAGGCTAACAGATTGGATACAAAAACAGAATCCATCCCTCTTTCGCATACAAGAAACACATCTCAACCTCAAAGACAGACATCATCTCAGAGGAAAAGGTTGGGGAAAAATATACCAATCAAATGGACCTAAGAAACAAGTTGGTGTAGCTATCCTAATATCTAACAAAAATAGACTTCAAACTAAAATCAGTCAAAAGAGACAAAGAAGGACATTTCATATTAGTCACAGGAAAAATCCATCAAGAAGAAATTTCAAATACTGACCATCTATGCCCCAAATACAAAGGCACCCTCATATGTCAAAGAAACACTACTAAAGCTTAAATCATATATTAAACCCCACACACTAATAGTGGGAGACTTCAACACTCCCCTCTCACCATTGGAGAGGTCAATCAGACAAAAACTGAACAGATAAGAGAACTAACAGATGTTATGACTCAAAAGAACTTAACAGACATCTGTAGAATATTCCATCCAAACAGAAAAGAATATACCTTCTTCTCAGCATCCCATGGAACCTTCTCAAAAATTGACCACATACTCAGTAACATACAAACCTCAAGAAATTAAAAAAAAAAAAAAAAAAAGACATTGGAATAACCCAATGTACCTTATCAGATCACCATGGTTTAAAACTAGAAGTCAGGGGGCTGGAGATGGCTCAGAGGTTAAGAGCATTGCCTGCTCTTCCAAAGGTCCTGAGTTCAATTCCCAGCAACCACATGGTGGCTCACAACCATCTGTAATGGGGTCTGGTGCCCTCTTCTGGCCTGCGGGCATACACACAAACAGAATATTGTATACATAATAAATAAATATTTAAAAAAAAACCTAGAAGTCAACAGCAATACTAATTCCAGAAAACCCACAAACACATGAAAATTAAACAATGCTCACCTGAATCATCAATGGGTCAAAGAAGAAATAAAGGGAGAAATTAAAAACTTTCTAAAATTCAATGAAAATAACCACACAACATACCCAAATTTATGGGACACAATGAGAGCAGTGTTAAGAGGAAAGTTCATAGCACTAAACGCCTACATAAAGAAGCTGGGAAAATCCCACACTAGTGAATTAACAAAACATTTGAAAACTTTAGACCAAAAAGAAGCAAACTCACCTAAGAGAACTAGACGGCAAGAAATAACCAAATTGAGAGCTGAAATCAACAAAATAAAAACAAAGAAAACAATACAAAGAATCAATGAGACAAAGAGTTGGTTCTTCGAGAAAATCAACAAAATAGACAAACCTTTATCCAAACTAACCAAAAGGCAGAGAGAGAATATCCAAATTAACAAAATCAGAAATGAAAAGAGGAACAAAACAACAGACAGGGAGGAAATACAGAGGATCATCAGATCATATTTTGAAAACCTGTACTCCACAAAATTGGAAAACTTAAAGGAAATGGACAATTTTCTGGATAAATATCACTTACCAAAATTAAATCAAGACCAGATAAGCGAATTAAACAGACCTATAACAGATGGAGAAATAGAAACAGTCATCAAAAGTCTCCCAACCACAAAAAGCCCAGGACCAGATAGTTTCTGCTCAGAATTCTACAGGACTTTCAAAGAAAAACTAATACCAAACCCCTCAAATTATTCCACACTATAGAAAGAGGGAACATTGCCAAACTCTTTTTATGAGGCTACAATTATCCTGATACCCAAACCACAGAAAGACATTACTAAGAAAGAGAATGACAGACCCAATCTCACTCATGAACATTAATGCAAAAATACTAAATAAAGGGGGCTGGAGAGATGGCTCAGTGGTTAAGAGCATTGCCTGCTCTTGCAAAGGTCCTGAGTTCAATTCCCAGCAACCACATGGTGGCTCACAACCATCTGTAATGAGGTCTGGTGCCCTCTTCTGGCCTGCAGACACACACACAGACAGAATATTGTATACATAATAAATAAATAAATAAATATTTCTTTAAAAAAATACTAAATAAAATACTAGCAAATCGAATCCAAAAACACATCAGAAACATCATCCACCATGACCAAGTGAGCTTCATCCCACAGATGCAGGAATGATTCAACATACGAAAATCTTTCAGCATAATCCACCATACAAATAAGCTGAAAAATAAAAACCACATGATCATGTCATTAGATGCCGAAAAAACATTTGACAAATACAACATTCCTTCATGATAAAGGTTTTGAAGAGAGCAGGGATACAAGAAAAATACCTAAACATGATTAAGGCAATATACAGCAAGCCAACAGTCAACATCAAACTAAATGGAGAGAAACTCCCAGTGATTCCACTGAAATTAGGAACAAGAAAAGGTTGACCACTCTTTCCATATCTATTCAATATAGTTTTTGAGGTTCTAGCTAGAACAACAAGACACCAAAAGGAGATCAAGGGGATACAGATTGAAGAAGTCACACTCTCACTGTTTGCTGATGATATGATAGTTTACATAAGTGATCCAAAAATTTTACCAAGGAACTTCTAAAACTCATAAACACTTTCAGCAATGTAGCAGGATACAAGATTAACTCAAAAAAATCAATAGCCCTCCTGTACACAGATTATAAAAGGGCTGGGGAAAAAAATCAGAGAATCAACACCCTTCATAATAGCCACAAATAACATAAAATATCTCAGAATAACTCTAAACAAACAAGTGGAAGACTTGTATGACAAGAACTTTAAATCTTTGAAGATAGAAATTGAAGAAGACACCAGAAAGTGGAAAGATCTCCCATGCTCTTGGGTAGGCAGAATTAACATAGTAAAAATGGCAATCTTACCAAAAGCAATCAATAGATTCAATGCAATGCCCATCAAAATTCCAGAAAAAGTCTTCAAAGACCTCAAAAGAACAGTACTCAACTTCATTTGGAAAAGCAAAAAACTCAGGATAGCCAAAACAATCCTGTACAATAAAGGAACTTCTGGAGGCATCACAATCCCTGATTTCAAACTCTGCTACAGAGTTACAGTACTAAAAACAGCCTGGTATTGGCTTAAGAACAGATAGGAGGACCAATGGAACCGAATAGAAGGCTCGGATATCAATCCACACACCTTCGAACACCTGATCTTTGATAAAGAAGCAAAAAATATCAAATGGAAAAAAGAAAGCATATTTAACAACTGGTGCTGGCATAACTGAATATCAACATGTAGAAGAATGAAAATAGACCCATATCTATCACCATGCACAAAACTCTGCTGCCAAGTTTGGGGGATAGTTCATGGAATTGCATCTTTTTTATTTGGTTTGCTGTTGTTGTTGTAGTGGTTGGTGGTAGTGATTGTGGCAGTGAGTTTTTCTGGTGTTTTTGGTTGTATTGTTTTGTTTTGGAAGCAGAATCTAGCTATGTCTAACCTGGAACTCTCTATGGGGAGCAAGGAGGCCCCAAGCTCACAGAGATCTGCCTGCCTCTGCACTGAGACTAAAAGCCTGTGCCAGGACACCTGTCCTCATTTAGTTGTGTCCTGCAGTACCTCCGCCCTCTGTTTCTACTTTATTGTTTATATGGACATCTCAAATTTTAAACCATTTGAAAATCTGATTGTAATTTTACTGACAACTCTATTGGGTCAGAGTTCAAGTTAGCATGTTTAGGTCAATCTTCCCACAGCACAATCTGTGGACAAAGGCTCAAAAATGTTCCCCGCTGCCAAAGAATAGGCGGAAAGGCTGAGATATACCTTAAGCAGTAGAGGCTGGCAACATTACCCCCCCCCCTTAATTTCAGATTACTCTGTATAATCCTCCTGCCTCCACCTCCAAAGAGTTTTGTTTGTTTGGTCAGGTCTTTATTGGGGGGATAGAGTTTTGAGACAGGGTCTTGGTTACATAGCCCTACCTAGTATCGAACTTAGAGATCCTCCTGCCTCTGCCTCCCAAATATTGGGCATATGCCACTATCTCCAGTTTCTTATGGTTTGGGGTTTTGTTTTCATTTTATTTTCCAGTAACTCATTTTTATTGATTTTTATCGAAGCATTAGTCCAGAAAGAAAAGCAAAACTTGCCTTTGACTGTGAATGGTCTCCGAAGACCTGCTTACTCTGGAAAGGGGCACAATGAACCCTGCAGTGTGAGAAGGCCACTTCTAAGAGTAAAACGAACTTCCACAGGTCCTGTTCCCATTTGGACCAGCAGTCATGATTCATGAACCTAAGCATAACCTTCTAACTTCTTTCTTCGGGACCTCGTGCACAGAATACATTTCCCGCTGAGCTGTGCTCCCAGACTGCACAGTCATTAGCATTACCATGGCACACAGCACAGCCTCTACTGCAGGGCTAGCGCTCACCTCTGTTGTGGGTGAGTCAGCATCTCTCACCCCTGGCTGGCCTGGAACTTGCTATGTAGACCATGGAGGACTCAGTCTGTTTCCTGAGGACCAGGGGCATGCTCCACCATGCCTAACTCCATCATGCATCTTCTTTAAGATGTTCCTCATCTATGCAAACACACCTCAGCCACCCCGTCTAGGTGGACTTTCAAGGGGTAACAGATCTTTTCCTGTTCAAACAGTGCGGTGACTCCCACCCTCACATACACAAGCAGGAATCACCTGTGATGGATGACTCTGTCACTAGACTGCACGCACGGGCTTTGAAACACTGTTCTTCTTGTCAGTGTCACCAGCCTCAGTCCTGAATATTAATATATTTTTTATTGCAAAAAGCAATCTATGCTTATTGTAAAAATTCAAATAATGCAGAATATGCAACTCTACAGGCAAAAAAAAAAAAAAAAAACAACTCTATAATATCACTCTGCCCTGGTGCTTAGCACCACTGAGAAGTGTAGTGTTTAACCTTTCAGTGAGCATGTGTAGATTTTAAAAGAGGGCATCCGACTGTGTATCCCATCCTACAACATCATCCTTAGGTAGTAAAGGTGACATACAAAATGCCAGGCAGAAGTAAAACAAAGACTGACTATGAGTACATGTTTCCAGATTATAGAATTATAAAAACCCACCAATGTGTAGCCATATGGCTTTGTTCTTTGAAGTTACCCTGTTTGTGAGGTCTCTATCTTATAGAATTTCAGATGGAGTTAACCATGGCTTCAATAATTCTGTGTGAGGGCAAAATCTGCAGAGCTTAACCTTGTCTGAATAGTGGCCAGCAGAACTTCAAATTCAACCTCCTGTGGGATGTCACCCCACTTAAACAAGTATAATCAATTGCTCACAGTGGGTCCCCAGAAGGTTACTGTGCTGCGGAACAATCTTTGTACACTGTAAATGTGTATTGCTCTCAATGTTAATAAAAAGCTGATTGGCCAATGGCTAGTCAGGATTTTTTTTAATATTTATTTATTTATTTATTTATTATGTATACAATGTTCTGTCTGTGTGTATGCCTGCAGGCCAGAAGAGGGCACCAGACCTCATTACAGATGGTTGTGAGCCACCATGTGGTTGCTGGGAATTGAACTCAGAACCTCTGGAGGAGCAGACAAAGCTCTTAACCGCTGAGCCATCTCTCCAGTCCCCGTCAGGATTTTCAAGACAGAGAGAATGCTGGGAAAAAAGGCAGCGTGAGAAGAGTCTCCAGTCATTCCAACAGAAAGGAGGCAGGACTTGCAGGAGAGGTAAAAGCCGTGAATCTCGGGGCAGCACATAGATTAATAGGAACAGGTTAATTTAAGAAGAGAAAGAAAGAAAGAATGAAAGAAAGAAAGAAAGAAAGAAAGAAAGAAAGAAAGAAAGAGGAAAGGAAAAGAAAGAGAAAGCCATGACAGGAAATGGTGGCGCATGCCTTTAATCCCAGCACTTCAGGAAGCAAAGTCAGGGGAATCTCTGTGAGTTCAAGGCCAGCCTGATATACAAAAGAGTTCTAAACCAATCAGAGCGGCTCCTATTTCTTTAGTGCTGGAATTACAGGCAATTGCCACCAATTCAGCTCCAGACATAGTGAATAGCGAAATCTCTCCTGAATTTCAGCACTGAGCATGGGTTAGATTTAAATGAATCCCTCCCTCCCTCCCTCCCTCCCTCCCTCCCTCCCTCCCTCCCTCCCTCCATTCATTCAAATAAAGCCTCTTTTTAGAGAAAACAGCAACTGGACTGATTGATTATTTATCAGGGTTTTTTATCACTCACCTGATGTGGGAGTGTCACATATCAATCTGTTGATTTCATTGGTTAAGTTATAATAAACCAGCTGCTTGGCCTCATGGCTTGGAACATAGATGGGAGGAGTAAACAGAATAGAATTCTGGGCGGAAGAGGAAGTGAGGTCAGACTCTGCTCTGCTTCCGGAGAGACCGGACAGCTCTGCTGGAGCAGAGACGCCATGCTCAGCTCTCCCGGGTAGATGCGATAGCTCTGCGCTCTGAGGCAGACGCATGAAGCTGAGACCCACGATGGACTTAGGCTAGAATCTTCCCGGTAAGTGCACCTTGGGGTGCTTACACACATCATTAGAAATGGGCTAGTCCAGGTGCGAGAATTAGCCTGTAAGGGCTAGAGTTCATGGGCCAAGCAGTTCTTTAAATGAATACAGTTTGTGTGTTGTTTTTTCGGGCATGAGCTAGCCAAGCGGCCGGGGTGTTGGGGCCGCTCATTTTTCAACACTCACCTGTAGCTCTCTCTTCTGAGAAAATGCCTTAGATAATGACATAGCACGAGGCTACGAAGGTGGGTTTAGTGAGGTTGCTTCAACCCTCACAAGTTTGTACAAAATGATGTGGGGATGGCACCTGCCGAAGGAACCGTAGAGGAGGGTCAGGTTTTTAGTTGTCTGCATCAGAACGTACCTCATTCGGAGCTCCTCAGATGGAATGAATATCGACCCTCAAAAGACAGGTCCACTTAGAGTCTGAGAGAATGAGCTTGTTTCGGGAAAAGCTCTTTTCAGACTGAAGGAAACTCTTAGGACAAAGTCACTTGAGTCAGAACGAACCCGAAATCTATTAAGCATCCTAGAAGAAAGGAAAAGAGGCGTGGCAAGGGAGGCAGTCGTTGGGCGGGCGGTTGATCTGCAAGATAAAGGACTAGGAAATTTGTTGATCTTCACTAGACGCCAGGAGAGAGGTCCGGAATAAATTTGTCTTCCCGCCCTCGGGAGAAAACAACTGCGCCTGCGTCTCTTGTTTTAAGACTGACAGCCCCAGGGGCTCAGAGGTTAAGAACATTGGCTGGTCTTCCAGAGGACCTGAGTTCGGTCGGAACTCAGTAACCAACCACATGGTGGGATCTGATGTTATGCCTTCTTCTGGCATAAATGCACCCATATTCTGGCATAAAGGAACTCATATACAATAAATACATCTCTTAAGCCACCCAGCTAGGGCTAACTAACACTGCCACTAGGCTTCTGGGGGAGGTTCTCCGCTTCCCCTCTCACCCTCCCCAGTCCCCAGGATGCAGCAGCCCCTGCTCTGCTGGACTGCCTTCCTCCTGATACATTTCCTAAGCTCCCTTCCTCAGCAAGGACAAAGTAACCGCGCAGCCCTCTTCTTTTCCTTATTTATTTGCTTGTTTGTTTATTATTACTTTTTATTGTTGTTTTGTTTTGACAGGGTCTCTCTCTGTGTAGTCTTGGCAGTCCTGGAACTGAGTTCCAACCTGCCTAAATTACGTACTTCTAGGCCTGGCCATTTTTTTAAAAAAATATTTATTTATTTACTATGGATACAATATTCTGTTTGCATATATGCCTGCTAGAAGAGGACACCAGACCTCATTACAGATGTGGTTGCTGGGAATCGAACTTGGGTCCTTTGGAAGAGCATGCAATGCTCTCAGCCGCTGAGCCATCTCTTCAGTCCCCCCCCCATTTTCTTATTTAAAATTCCCCTCTAAAGCAGGGTATGCAACTGCCTCAAAAAAATTTTTTTAATTAAATTTAAAAGACTTCTTCCTAGGGATGCAATTCTGTGGTGAGGTCTAGACCAACATGCATAAAATCTTGGGTTCAACCCATAGCACCACATGTTTAAATGCATGCATACTTGCCGTACAGCACACACACACACACTCACACACACACACTCACACATATGCATCCTTAGTGAGTTTTCTCTACAACACTCAGCCAGCCACCTGGCTGCTGAGCCAGCCTACCAGACAATGAATGGCTGGTATTTGACTTTTTAGTTTGTCTCCCCTAACTAATCCCTAAGCTCCATGAGGATAGTAAGTACTCAATAAATTTTGGTGAAATGAATAACGTACCCTTCCATCACTCAGCAGAACTCTGCATCACCGTTGCCTTTTCTTTCTTCCTCTCGCATCTAATTTCATAAGATTTACTGATTCCTCATTTCCAGTTACTTCTTCACACATAACTTTTTCTCATCTATTTGTTTATTTTAAAAGTTTATTTATTTATGTTTTATGTGTACAGGTGTTTTGCTTGCATGTTTGTCTGTGCTATATGCTGCGTGGAGCCTGCAGAGGCCAGGAGAGAGCATCAAATCCCCTGGAACTAGAGTTGTAGAGCGTTATTAGCCCACGTGAGTGCTGAGATAGGCATCGAACCTGGGTCCTCTGAAAGAGCAGTCGGTCCTCTTAACCACTGAGCTTTTGTTTTTAATCTTTATTATGTTTAATTATGTGTTTGTATGTGTTCATCTGTGGAAGTCAGAGGTGTTGGATGCCCCCACTGGTGCTGAAGTTACATGAGGTTGTAAACCACGTGGTATGGACGCTTAGAACTGAACTCAGGTCCTCTGGAAGAGCAGAAGATGCTCTCACCACGGAGCCTTCTCTCCAGGCCCACTCTTTCTCTTTTCAGTCACTGCTACCATCAGCTTTTGGCCCAGTGGTCATTACAACATCTTCTTGAGTGGTCTTCCTGCCATGGTTCTTCTCTGGCATATCCTAAGTTGCCATTGCCATTATTCCTAAGGGCAGCATTTAAATCATTCTGCTGAAGAATCAGTCTGCCTCCATTTTAGGCTCCCACGTCATCTTATAGTAAAGATTAACTAGGTTCATTCCTGCTTACCATTAATCGTCTCTAGGATTGGGCTATGCCTCGCCTGAAACCTTAACTAGAAATGGTTCTGTGCTGCCTGTTCTTTGTTTCAGAAGCTGTTTATAACCATCGTTCCACCTTATCTTGGTTTGAAAAGGTTACATGACTGTTGGGGACCCTTGTCCCAAAGATGATAGCAGGGACCATTGTCCTAAGGATGTTTGCAGAGAGCCCCCATATCCCAATCACCTTGAGAGCTGTTTGACCAGGTGTGCTGACTACTGACCTTTACTACCCCGGCAACCCCCCCCCAACCCAAATTCCTCATTCAGGGGCTATATAAGCCGCTGCCATTACACTAATAAACTGAGACCTTGACAAGAATTTTGCTTGGTCTCCGTTTCTCTCCCCCGCCCATGTTTCAGGTAGTGCCTCTTCAGACCCTGGACCACCTTTTGAACCATGGTTGCAAAGGTTTTGCACATCTTGCAACCATGTTTGTAGGAAATAACTTGTTATGCTCGTGTTCTGCTTCTGTAACCCTGCCTATTTTGCCTACCAAATTCCCTTTTTGGAAACGCCCTACCCCTAAGCTATAAAAGCCTCGTCTTTCTCACGTCCAATGTTGACCTCTCAAACCCTGACTTAGTGGGAGCAGCCTGTGTACATGAGTAAAAATGCTTGCCTTAATTAATTTGCTATGATGATTTGGTTCAGCTGTCTTTCTCCTCCTATCTTTGGGATTAACACTCCATAACAAGAAAAAGACAAAAAAAAAAAAAAAAGACACTAAATTAGATTATGAATGACATCTACCTTCTTCTTTGTACTTTTTCCCCACTTTTTTTAGGGTTTCTCTATGTAGCCCACTCTAGATTTCAACTCACATCCTTGCCTCACACTCCCAGTGAGACTTGTACGGCATCATCTAGTTCACTCTGTCTGTCGCTCCATCTCTGTCTCTGACTCTCTCTTCTCTCTCTGTCTCTGACTCTCTCTTCTCTCTCTCTCAGCCCTGCCTGACACGAAATAGATAAGGATGCTCTTTTTTTGTTTTGTTTTGTATTGATTTTTCGAGACAGAGTTTCTCCGTAGCTTTTTGGTTCCTGTCCTGGAACTAGCTATTGTAGTCCATGCTGGCCTCGAACTCACAGAGATCCACCTGACTCTGCCTCCGAAGTGCTGGGATTAAAGGTGTGCACCACCATACCCAGCTTTTGCTTCCCCATCCCTTACACCTCTTTCTCGAATGAGCTCTTCCTTCTATGTGCTGACAAAACTGAACCCTGACGCACACTTGGGTGAGGAAGTATTTCTCAGATCCCGGAAAAGGCAGCCAGCTGGGCCGGGACAAAAGCGTCCAAAGCAGAAGAGGCCCCAGACAAGTCAGACATATGTTAGAGTTGCAAATCAGATCAAATAAGAATTCTGTAAAGCAGCATCATAGTGCTCAATCCAGCATTCCAAAATACTTTCTCCTAATTTTGTTGTACTTGACTTTGGAAGGTTGTACTGAATTTTTGCCTTGTTTACTTTTTTTTTTTTTTGGTTTTTCGAGACAGGGTTTCTCTGTGGCTTTGGTTCCTGTCCTGGAACTAGCTCTGTAGACCAGGTTGGTCTCGAACTCACAGAGATCCGCCTGCCTCTGCCTCAGAGTGCTGGGATTAAAGGCGTGTGCCACCACGGCCCGGTTGCCTTGTTTACTTTTAATGCTGACAAGGTCATTTGCTTTACTATTCAATAAATCAGGAAGAATCCAAAAGGTAAGCCCTCCTTGGATGAGAATGAAATTGATTTTTTCTTTAGGCCACTTGGATTCAGCAGAAACAACTGCCATTTAGCACTTGTCTGAACTCCTGCCTAATTATTTCCTAGGCTTTGGGCTAGAAAGCGAATTGTGTTATGCCTCTCTTAAAGTGTATGCTTATAGAGCGCTCTGTAATCCCTTCAGAGCGTCTCTGCAAGCCATTGCTAGAATACACAATGTGATGAATTCTGTTAGATCACTAAGCCTCGGGGCTGTAAGTGGTTCAGAGACCCAAAGGTCCCAACACCTTCATGTGCATTCGTATAACAATGTCGGATTCTCTGGAACTGTAGTTACAGACAGCTGTGAGCTGCCATGTGGGTGCTGGGAATTGAACCCGGGTCCTCTAGAGGAACAGTCAGTGCTTTTAAGCACTGAACCATCTTGCCAGCCCCCAGAACCATTTCTTAACCAGCTGTCCAGGACCTAATCCTGTCCTGCTCCCTACAACTTTTTGATATATTTTCATGTAGGAAGACACAAAATCCAGTTACATTTGAAGAGGAAGTTGGGAAAGCTTTCAAACTCATGATACTTGATTATATCCTGTATTACAACAGTTGGCAGAAATCAGAAGCTGGAGAGATGGCTCAGCAGTCTGGAGCACTGTCTGCAGTTGCAGAGGACCCAGACTCAGTTCTCAGCACCCATGTGGCTTTGCTCACAATCATCTGTAACTCTAGCTCCAGGGGATCTGACACCCCCTTCTGGCCTCTAAGCACCAGGCACTCATGTGGTGTGTAAACATACAAAAGGCCATACACATAAACTTTTCTTTTAAATTTTTAGGTTTACTTTATTTATTTTTTGTTGTTGTTTATTTGTTGTTGCTTGCTTTTTTGCTGCCATTTTATTTTTGACCATTTTGTTTGTTTATTTGTAAGCTTTTGCTTTCCTGCTCCAGTAGCTGATGGAGGAAGGTCATTGGTTAATTAAATAAAGAAACTGCTTGCCCTGATAGGTTAAAACATAGGTGGGAGGAGTAAACAGAACAGGATGCTGGGAGGAAGAGGAAGTGATCTCAGACTCGACAGCTCTGCTCTGGAGCAGAGATGCCATGCTCAGCTCTCCTGGGAGATGCGATAGCTCTGCTCTCTGAGACAGACGCGATGAAGCTCCGACCCAGGATGGACATAGGCTAGAATCTTCCCGGTAAGCGCACCTTGGGGTGCTTACACACATTATTAGAAATGGGCTAAATTAATATGTGAGAATTAGCCAGTAAGGGCTAGAGTTCATGGGCCAAGCAGTGTTTAAATGAATACAGTTTGTGTGTTGTTATTTCGGGCATAAGCTAGCCAGGTGGCCGGGGTGCTGGGGACGCAGCCCCGCTGCTCCTATTTCAACAGGTAGCCATGCCTTCTGCTTGCTGTCATGCTTTCTCACTATGACAGAACCATAGACCAAAACAGGTGGCCTTGGTCAAGTTTTTTATCACAGTCATAACTGATACAGAGTAGTACCAGGAGCAGGATGCTACTATGAAGAACCTGACTTTTTTTTTTTTTTTTTTTTTTTTTTTTTTAAGGAATGTGGTGGAAGACTTTGGAACTTTGGACTGGAAAAGCAGTTTACCAGACCTTTAAGCTGAGCTCAAATGGCCATGCTAGTAGGAGCCTGGAAAAGAGTAGTGTCTAGAGCAAAGCAGACTCTAGAGGTCCAGTTTGAGAGATTCTGAAGGGGCGCATTATTAGAACTGGGTTAGAGGCCATTCCTGTGAAATTGTGACAAAGACTTTGGATGCCTTTTGCTCTTCCTAAGACCTGGTCTGGGACTAAGTTAAAAGGTAATATAGAAGGGACTAGAGATTGCTTAAGAGGTTAAGCGCACTGGTTGCTCTTCCAGAAGACCCAGGCTCAATTCCCAGCACCCATACAGCAGCTTGCACCTTTCTGTGATTCCAGTTTCAGGGAATCCAAAGCTAAGTTGTGGCCTCTGTGTTTACCAGACTTGTGTATGGCACGTGTAAATACATGCAGGCAAAATACCCATACACATGAAAACAATTTAAAGTAAATTTCTTTTTTTTAATTTTTTGAATAAAGTAAATTTCTATGGTAGAGGAAATTTCAGGCCACATAGTATTGAATCTGTGGTGTGGTTGTAGTTGTTGGGTTTTTCTTTTTTAGACAGGGTCTCACAATGTAGACTTGGCTGGCCTGAAACTTGTAGATATAATAGGAAGGCACATGTAAGTTCTTAGTACTTTAGTAACTTATAAGCTGCTATGATTAGTATTAAATTCCCATTTTCGTTACTTGACAAAATCCCCACAGTTATAAAGTTGTCATTAGTCCTAATTAGCTATCTTGAGAACTCAGGGTCTAGGGGAGGGCGGAATGACACGGTTACAGTCGTGAGGATAAGGGCTCAGATCCCAGCACCCACAGAACAAGTCAGCGCCCCACAAAACACCTTTCAACTCTAGTTCTGAGGAATCTCATGTTCTTTTATGGCCACCATACCCAAAGGTATGCATACCCACTCATACACACATAAATAAATAAAACAATCCATCATATAAATAACTGAAAGAAAAAAAACATATGATCATTTCATTAGATGCTGAAAAAACATTTGACAAAATCCAACACCCCTTCATGATAAAGGTCTTGGAGAGATTAGGGATACAGATCATATCTAAATACAAGAAAAACAATATACAGCATGTCAACACCTAACATCAAATTAAATGGAGAGAAACTCAAGCGATTTCACCAAAATCAGGAACAAGACAAGGCTGACCATTCTTTCCATATCTCTTCAACTTAGTTCTTGAAGTTTTAGCGATAGCAATAAGACAACATAAGGAGATCAAGGGAATTCAAATTGGAAAGGAAGAAGTCAAACTTTCGTTATTTGCAGATGTTATGATAGTGTACATAAGTGACCCTAAAAACTCTACCAGAGAACTCCTACAGCTGATAAACACCTTCAGTGATGTGGCAGAATACAAGATCAACCCAAAAAATTCAGTAGCCCTCCTGTACACAAAGGTTAAAGAAGCAGAGAGGGAAATCAGAGAAGCATCACCTTTCACGATAACTACAAATAGCATAAAATATCTTGGGGTAACTCTAACCAAAGAAGTGAAAGACCTATTTGACAAGAACTTTAAGTCTTTGAAGAAAGAAATTGAAGAAGATACCAGAAAATGGAAAGATCTCCCATGATCTTGGATAGGAAGGATCAACATAGTAAAAATGGCAATCCTCCCAAAAGCAATCTATAGGTTCAATGCAATCCCCATCAAAATTCTAACACAATTCTTCACAGGCCTTGAAAGAACAATAATCAACTTCATATGGAAAAACAAAAAACCAGGAGAGTCAAAACAATCCTGTACAATAAAGAAACTTCCAGAGGCATTATCATCCCTAACATCAAGCTCTATTACAGAGCTACAGTAATCAAAACAGCTTGATATTGCCATAAAAACAGAGACATTGGCCAATGGAATCGAATTGAAGACCCAAATATTAATCCACACACCTATGAACACCTGATTTTTGACAAAGAAGCTAAAATTATACAACGGAAAAAAGAAAGCGTCTTCAACAAATGGTGCTGGCATAACTGGATGTCAACCTGTAGAAGAATGAAAATAGATCCGTATCTATTGCCATGCACAAAACTCAAGTCCACATGGATTAAAGACCTCAATATCAGTCCGAACACACTGAACCTGATAGAAGAGAAAGTGGGAAGTAGTCTTCAATGAATGGGCCCAGGAGACCACTTCCTAATTGTAACTCCAGTAGCACAGACAATAAGAGCAACAATAAATAAATGGAACCTCCTGAAACTGAGAAGCTTCTGTAAAGCAAAGGACACAGTCATAAGACAGAAAGGCAGCCTACTGAATGGGAAAAGATCTTCACCAGCCCCATATCAGACAAAGGACTGATCTCCAAAATGTATAAAGAACTTAAGAAATCAGACATTAAAATTCTAAATAACCCAATTAAAAAATGGTATACTGAACTAAACAGAGAATTCACAAAAGAAGAATTCCAAATGGCCCAAAGATACTTAAGGACATGTTCAGCTTCCTTAGCTATCAGGGAAATTCAAATCAAAACAACTCTGAGATACCATCTTATACCTGTCAGAATGGTTAATATCAAAAACACCAATGATAGCTTATGCTGGAGAGGATGTGGAGTAAGGGGAATACTTATCCATTGCTGGTGGGAATGCAAACTTGTGCAACCACTTTGGAAATTAGTATGGCAATTTCTCAGAAAATTGAGAATCAACCTACTTCAGGATCCAGCAATACCACTCTTGGGAATATACCCAAAAGATGCTCAATCATACTACAAATGCATTTGTTCAACTATGTTCATAGCAGTGTTATTTGTAATAGCCAGAATCTGGAAATAACCTAGGTGCCCCTCAACTGAAGAATGGATAAAGAAAGTGTGGCACATTTACACATTAGAGTACTGCTCAGTGGTTAAAAAACAAACAAACAAACATTGACATCTTGAATTTTGCATGCAAATGGGTGGAATTAGAAAACACTACCTTGAGTGACGTAACCCAGGCCCAAAAAAATGAATATGGTATGTACTCACTCATAAGTAGATACTAGCTATAAACAAAGGACATTGAGCCTATTGTTCATCATCCTAGAGAAGCTAAGTAATAAGGTGAACCCAAAGAAAAACATATATAGTCCCACCTGGAAACTGGAAACAGACAAGATCACCTGACAAAATTGGGAGCATGGGGGCAAAGGGTAGAAGGAAGGGGAGAAGGGGGGGGGTTGAGAAGAACTTGAGGGAATAGGATAGTAGAGATGAAGGAAGGACAAATATGAGAGCAAGGAAAGAGATATCTTGATTGAGGGAGCCATTATTAGAGGCTAGCAAGAAACCTGGCTCTAGAAAAATTCCCAGGAATCCACAAGGATGACTCCAGTTAAGATCCTAAGCAATAGAGGAGAGGGTGCCTGAACTGGCCTTGTCCTGTAGTCAGACTGATGATTATCTTAAATATCACCATAGAACCTTTGTCCAATAACAGATGGGAACAGAGGCAGAGAACCACATCGGAGCATTGGACTGAGCTTCCAAGGTCCAGTTGAAGAGTGGAAGGAGTGAGAATATGAGCAGGGAGGTCAAGACCATGAGGGGTTCACCCACTGAGACAGTTTGCCTGAGCTAATGGGAACGCACCAGCTCCACCTGGACTGGGAGTGAACGAGCATGGGATCAAACTAGTCCCTCTGAATGTGGTTGACAGTTGGGGCAGACTGAGGGGCCACTGACAGTGGCGCTGAGATTTGTCTCTACTGCATGTACTGGCTTTTTGGGACCCTATTTTCTTTGGATGTATACCTTGCTCAACCTAGATGTAGTAGGGAGGGCCTTGGACTTTCCACAGGGCGGGGTGCCTTGCCCTTTCTTAAGATTAGAGGGGGCAGGGGTGGGAGAGTGTCTGGAGGAAGTGGGAGGAGGGGACGGAATGGGAATTTGGACTGGTATTTTTTTAAGTAATAAAATAATAATAAAAAAGAAAATAAGACACAGCATTTGACAATATTCCTAATATTTTTGCTAAATTAGTTGCAAGTTTGAAAAATCATTGAGTTAGCTATCTTAGTCTTCAGAAATCCCTAAGCTTTTGGCCCCACCATTTAAAAATTTAAATTTTTAAAAAGTTTTATTATTTTGTGTGTAGAGGTGTTTTGCCTGCATGTCTGTCTGGGTATTACATATATGCAATGCCTGAAGCAGCCAGAAGAGGGTGTTGCACCGCCCAGAACTGGAGCTAACAGATAGTTGTGAGCTGGTGGGAATCCAATCTGGGTCCTCCCGAAGACAGCCGATGGTTTTATTTTCTCTATTTGTAATTATACTTATCTGTCTCTGTGGATATATGCAAGTGAGGGCAGGTCTTTGGGGAGCAGAAGAGGTTTCAGGGCCTCTGGAGCTGGTGTTCCTAGTGGTTATAGACCGCTTGATGGGAACTGAACTCCGGTCCTCTTCAAAAGCAGCAGCAATCGCAAAGGCTGAGCTATCTCTGTAGCTCCCTGCACTACCATCTTATCTAGGGTAACTTTTTAATGTTAATTTAAATTTAGGGTTTTATTCATGGTTTTGAAATTACCAACTCAACCCTAATGGGCTTTTTTTTTTTTTCTGAAAAACTCTGTGGCTTTTCCTTCACAGGAAGAACATCAGCCTACTAGGAAAACCCTAAGAAATATTTTCAATAAATTGCTTTATTTTGAATAAGTAAAAGAACTCTAACAAAAATCCCCCTAAAGGTGTGTGTGTGTGTGTGTGTGTGTGTGTGTGTGTGTGTGTGTGTGTATTGACTAGGGACTCAAAGACTTATCTATGCTAGGCAAGCGCCCTACCTCTGAGACACTTTCCCAGCCCCACAGTTCTAAAGGAATTAAGTAAACAAACAAAAAAGACAAATGCATCCTGAGATAGAATTTAGATATTCAAACACCCTCCAAGGTTTGGGTATGAGCTCTGCTTTATATTTTAGTTTCAGGGCTTAATTTGTAGTTGGCAAAATCACCCAGGTCCAACCCACATCTTCAGAGAAATGCCCTCTCTTATGGGTAACTTCGTGTTATATTGGCAGTTTTTATGTGCATAAATAACTCTTAAGTACAGGCAAACTCTCCCTTCGTCCTTGGACTCTCGTTATAAATATTTAAATTCGTGAAAAGTCATTTTCTTAGTTCCACAAGGGGTGGAGAAGCCATGAGTAAAACAGGGAGTGATGTAAAAGGGAAAACCCTTCATAAAGGGGATTTTACACACACAGAACCTCACAGAAAGCAACTGAGATTACTGAGAAAAAGCTGGGAGCCATGCTGAAGACACCTGCTGATCTAACCCTTATTCTCCACCATCAGCGACCGAAGCGTGGACCACCTTCTCTGGGGGACACGCTAGACCCCGCCCTCATCAAGACGCTGTTGGACCTCGGGACACTTCCAGTCCTCAGTGGCACTGCCTCCCGCCCCACGTGCCCGTCAGAGCAGGCTCTGAGTCTCAAGACTTAGTGTCCTCTTTTTGCCCTACCTACTGGCGCTGAGCGAGAGTTTCCAGCAGGGACTCTTACAGCCGCCCACAGCCTCCGGGTTTACTTTCATATTTAGCTAGGTTCTACACAATGCATTTGTAAAAAAATGAAATGCAAAACAGCTCGGTGATTAACCTAATTCTCAAAGTCATTACTTGCGAGAGTGTAATTTTGTTTCATTTTCATCGCATTTCAGTTTTCTATTTTATAGGAATGCTTTCTGGCTGCTCTGCAATGGCACCTAGGAAAAATTTCCTAACCCTGCACGCTGTCCAGGAGACTGTTGTATTATTTTCTTGTCTGCTAAAATCTGTACATCTCCTTGCAGATTTTTGCCCAAACCCTGACCAGGGACAAAGCCCTGCTTCGATAGCATACGCTGCACAGGTTCGGTGGTCAGAACTGCTCCCATAGCTTGCAAAACATTTGTAATTTCCCCACAAATTAAGAGGAAGGTGTTCCAGGACAAATGGTTTAAAAATGCCCTTATGGCCTTCTTCGTCCTCCCAATTTAAATATTGAGTACTGCACTCTGGAGAACTGGCCATTCCTACTCCCTGCAAGGTCGTAGAGGCCAGGTAGTAGGCCAGTGCTTTTTAGCAATCACTGAAGAATCGGCCCCTGTGTCAGGAAGGCCTTGGAACCTTTTCCCATTGATTGTTAAAGTAAGTGTGGGGCGATTCTCTAGGCTAGAAACCCAAAAAGCTCCAGGGTAACCTGTGGAGCCAAATCCCTTGTCCCCTCGCTCTTGTTTAAGGAAAGGATTAGTAGAGCGAAACATGGGTAAAAGCACTAATTGAGCTATTCTCGCTCCTTGAGGGATGACAAGGACTCCCATACCAGCTTCAATCATAATTTTAATTTCTCCAGTATAATCACAGTCTATAATTCCTGGTAAAATTTTGATTCCTTTGAGCGCAGAACTACTTCTACCCAAAATTACACCTACTGAACCCTCCGGGATAGGTCCAAATACTCCAGTCCCCAAGGCCTGCACACCCATTTGTGGGGTTAATACTGCTCGGGCGGAGGTACAGAGATCTAGTCCTGCACTTCCTGAGGTGCCTCGTACAAGGTCGTTGACAGTGAGGCATTTCTCTGAGGAATGAATCTGATGGGAGCCGCTGCTCCGCTCATGGCCCCGTACACTTGAGTTTTGGGGGCCCGGGGCAGGCCCCTCCCCCCGTTTTTTGACCTGGGGATGAGATATCCTTGACTGTCCGACTTAGAGTGACAGTCGTTGGCCCAATGTGCTCCCTTTTGACATTTAGGGCAAACACCTGGATTTCCTCTAGGCTGATTGACTGCTCCTTTGCCAGCAGGGCAGTTTCTTTTAAGATGCCCTGACCTTCCGCATTGAAAACAATTTCTAGGCCTAGCTCCACCTTGGCCTTCCTTAAGGGCTGAAACAATCACCTGGCCCTTACGTGAGTACCATCAATGTCTCTGCATAATCGGATAAAGTCATTCAAATCTCCATCTCTATGGGGGTGTAAAACTTGCTGACAGAACTTGTTCGCATTTTCAAAGGCCAGATGTTTAACGACTGGCATAGCTGAATCCACATCCCCAAAAATGCGACTTCCCACCTGTATAAGGCGGTCAATAAACTCAGAATAAGGTTCTGAAGATCCTTGAAGGATCTTAGAAAGCTGTTCTCGTGATCCTTTCTTAGGTAAAGTTTTCCAAGCCTTAACGGCTGCTGCAGCTATCTGAGCATAAATCGCAGGATCATAAGCAATCTGTGCTTATAAGCCAGCATATAGTCCTTCACCAATTAACTTGTCAAGATTATTCTGGGGGACGCCTGCTTCAGCATTTTTGTCTGCAGTCTTTTTGCAATTTTCCTGCATTTCACCTCTCCATAACAAATAGTCTCCCCCTGAAAGACAAGCCCTGCAAAGCTGCATCCAATCACTGGGTATAAGGTTGAGTTCTGCGAAGGATTCCAACAAAGCTACAGTAAAAGGAGCGTGAGCTCCATAGTCCACAACTGCTTCTTTAACTGCTTAATGTCCTTAAAGGCCAGGGGGTTATGCTGCCTGACCCTCTGTCCCTGCTGATCAATTTTTTCCACAACAGGATAAATCTGTTTCTCAATCTGCTTCTCTCTACTCAGATTATTTAACCTCTCCCGGATCTCTCAGATTTCCGCCTCTAAATCCATAGGGGCAGAAGCAGCAGTGTAAGAATTTAGTGGAGGAGGTCTCATGGAGACATCTCCGTTTGCTTCCCTTCTTTCCTCTTTTTCTAACTTCTTTTTTATCAGTGCGATCTCCTTTTCTAAAATTTCTTCTTCTTCTTCTATATCCTTTCTAATACTATCTGTTCCTAAAACTTCCTGTTCCTGAAAACTCTTAATAGAACTTACAGATTCTACTTCCTGAATCTCCTCAAGGGTTTTGTTTAAGCTCTGTAATTGCTCTTTGACTCTAACGTCATCACTAAAAAGAGCATCTCTGACCAAGCGCCATAGTGAAAATATCGCCATGGGGAATTCTTGTGGCCCTTGCTCTTTCAGAGCATTTTGAAGATCAGCCTTTACCTGATCCCAATCAGTAATGTTAAAACCTCCTGCATGTAGGAACCAGGGACTAAACTCTAAAACTGTCTTAATGACCTCTTGTGCTGTCTCAACTTTAATACCGGTGCCTCTACTTTCCAAAAGACCTAACAACTGGCCTGTTAACCGGCCCTCCAACACCGGAACAGAATAACTTGCACCCATAACCAATTCACCCTCGCCACACAATTTCTCACCTGCTGGCCAGTCTTCCCGAGGGCGACCTCTCAGGGATCCCTATTTCCCAATCTCGCAGATGGGTCTAGTTGCTGATGATCATCCCAGCGGGGCCTCCAATTGTAACACCCGGTTTTGGTGTTACACCCTCGGTACAGCTTGCACGCCACTGTACCGAATGAGTCCAGCAAGGACCTGGAGATTGAACAGAACACACAAAGAAGTCGGGGTCATCCTATAGGAGATCAAGCGAATGCCCTTTATTCAGACTGGGGAAAGTCCGTCTATTCAGACTGGGGAAAGTCCTTACCTAACTAACTGCAGCACTAGGTCCCCCGCCCAGGCAGGTGGGAAATTACCATATCAACAATGGAATGAATGTCCTGCAGCTAATCACCTAGTGGGGCAGGGGAAAATACAGAAACTAAGAGAATGCTAGTCATCTGCCTAGAAACTGTATGCGCCCCAGGAATAAGGGCTGAATGCTAGGTCAGGTTGACCAGAAATTGTCCTCGAGATGCGCCCTAGGAATAAGGGAAGAACAG
Source organism: Alexandromys fortis (assembly GCF_014885135.2). Lineage (NCBI taxonomy): Eukaryota > Metazoa > Chordata > Mammalia > Rodentia > Cricetidae > Alexandromys > Alexandromys fortis. Next base: position 4,950,881 of record NW_026068030.1, read on the forward strand.
GGCGCTACAGATGAGCTCAATTGTGAAGGAAATGGGCTAGAGTCAAGGTTTGCATACGTGACTTCAACCCATAACTCAAGCCAAAGAGTGACAATGTAATCATTTCAACGTTGAAAAGCTCTCCAGGCCGGGTAAAAAACGCCTGTAATCCCAGCATTTGGGAGGCAGAGGCAGGCGGATCTCTGTGAGTTCAAGGCCAGCCTGGTCTACAAAGGGAGTTCCAGGACAGGCTCCAAAGCTACAGAGAAACCCTGTCTCGAAAAACAAAAAAAAAAAAAAAAAAAAAGCTCTTCATATAAAAATCTGTATCACAGAAAAAGATGTGATGTTCTTTCAAAATGCTGAGCAGTTTTAAAGCCACCATCTACTCATACTTACATGTTTAAACTAGAGACACCAAGGGAGACCTTGCTGAAACAAATGTTGTCATTACATTTGTCATTTCAAAGAATTATGTCACGATCCTGCCTCTCCTGTTAGTCATTATTCATACCCTTTTGTAATCCCTTCTTGTGTGTGGCCTGAACTCATATTGACTCAGTTCTAAGGAATAGAATAAGATAAAGGAAAACGCTCATCTATCTATCTATCTATCTATCTATCTATCTATCTATCTATCTATCTATCAATCTATCATCTATCTATCTATCTATCATCTATCTATCATCTATCTATCTATCTATCAATCTATCATCTATCTATCTATCTATCTATCTATCTATCTATCTATCATCTATCTATCTATCTATCTACTATCTATCTATCTTCTATCTATCTATCTATCAATCTATCATCTATCTATCTATCTATCTATCTATCTATCATCTATCTATCTACTATCTATCTATCTTCTATCTATCTAT
>NW_026068030.1:4953398-4965279 GCF_014885135.2 Alexandromys fortis
TCTCTCTCTCTCTCTCTCTCTCTCTCTCTCTCTCTCTCTCTCTCTCTCTCTCACACACACACACACACACACACACACACAAACACACACACACAGTTCTTGATCACCTTGTTTTTTTCAGCAAGAATGTACTTGCCAGCATGTCTTCACCAGCCTCAACTGTCTGTGTCCCAGTGAATTATATAGAGTCTGAAAAAGCAAGACTCTCTTCAACAGGGGAAAATTCACTAGCAATACAAAAAGCAAAAAGTATTTTGTGGGCATTTCACATGATTATAAATATACATGGCCAATGGCTACATCATAAAAATAGTTTCTCCAAGGCAAACACTTTGCCAGGCATAATACATTGCCTGTTTAATGCACTTGTTAATCAATGAGTTGTGCTATTTATTTAACATCTAACAAACATGGCATTTTCTACTGGTGATAGTATATTATCGCTCTTATGTGATCATCTCTGCTTTTGTGTATTTGTGCGCTATGTGTTTATGAGTCTTCACACATGTGCATTCCTCCCCTTGGCACTTTTTTTTTCTTTGCTTTTGTGTTAATTTTTTTGAGGGCCGGAGAGATGATGGCTCAGCCATTAAAGGCCAGGCTCATAACCCAAAATAGAAGAATCTTTAGGATGTGTATGAGTATTTTGCCTGCATGTATGTAAATGCACCATGTTTTGTTTTGTGCCTGGAGTCTGAGGGGACCGGATTCCCTGAATCTGGAGTTACAGGTGGGTGTGAGCTATGATATTGGTGCTGGGAATTGAACCCTGATCCTCTGAAAAAGCAGCAAGTGCTTTTAATTGCTGAACTATCTCTTCAGCCCTCAAATCTTATCTTGCCCATCCCCTTTTTGAGACAGTCTCACTATGTAGCCCAGGTTGGCCTCAATCTCAGAACTCTGACTGCTTCTGCCTCCCAAGTGCTGGGATCAAAGGCATGTGCCACCATGCCCAGCTTGCCTGTTTGTGTGTGGAATGGGGCATCCCACTCAGGTACTGATGCTTGTACAGCAAGCACCTTATGGAATGAGCCATCTCTCCAACCCCTTATCTCTATTTCAGAGATGAGGTAACTGAGTCAGAGACTTGACCAAGGACACACAGCCAGGAAAACGGTGACGGGGTATCACTCAGGCAGTACAGTTTTCGAGAGACCGCTGTTCACTGCAAGGCTGTTTGTGTTTGTTCAGTTTGTCCATCTAGTGTCTCACACTCTGAATTCAAGACAATAGCAAAGGCTTCCTTAGTTTTGTTGTAATACAATCTCTCCTCTATTCTGATATTATTTCAAGTTGACTAATTTAGAAAACATGAAACACATAAAGCTGATGGTCATGCAATTTCCTGAAAAGACTGAGAAAATGATCAGAGCAATTGTCTTTATCCAAATCGACATACGGGCAAGGTTCGGTTCAATGAAGCAACGTAAGAGTTTGGTCTTTATTCAAGGTTCAATGCTTCTTAAGAAGTTAGTAACACGGCAGAGTCTGACTGTGACTTTCCGTTCATTTGACTGTCCCACTGCTAATATGACCAAAGAAATGTGATCAAAGCTCCTGATCGATTTGAGGTCTGGCTCCTGGGAAGAGGTCTTTATGTCAGGCATTAGTGCTGGTGCTGTTAGAGACATCAAAAGAGAGAGCCTCTTCCGATGACCTCCGCCTTTGATTCTTTCCTTTGTCTGTGATGGTGTCTCGCTGAGTGTACCCTCTCTGGACCTAACTGAAAGAAGTTCTTGTTGAATGACAATCTCGTGGAGCCAGATCCTTTCAGTTGACTCCTCCATTTTGTAAATAAAAAGGACCCTTCCTCCCTTCCTTTGGTAGCTTAGCAGTCACACACTGCTTTCTAATTTGCATATGGATTTTTATGTACCAGGGTAGAGAACATTTTCAATGCTGGATACGTAATGGTGGCCATGTCATTAGCCTTGTAGTGTCCAGCACCACAGGAGCTGCCTATTTGTATTTTTAAAGTGTATAAGTCAAGCCAGACGGTGGTGGCGCATGCCTTTAATCCCAGCACTCGGGAGGCAAAGGCAGGTGGATCTCTGTGAGTTCGAGGTGGCCAGCCTGGTCTACAAGAGCTAGTTCCAGGACAGGAACCAAAAAGCTACGGAGAAACCCTGTCTTGAAAAATAAATAAATAAATAAATAAATAAATAAATAAATAAATAAATAGTGTGTATGTCTGTGTTTGTGTGTGTGTGTGTGTGTGTATGCATGCGTGTGTCAGGGCACACAAGTGGAAATCAGAGGACTACTTTCAGGAGTTGGTTCTCTTCTTTCCCTGAGGGTCCTGGAGATCCAATCCAAGACCTTAGACTTGTACAGCAAGTGTTTTAACCCACCAGGCTGTTGCACCAGGTCACTGGTCCATGAGATTGCTTATTTTTATTTATTTATTGTTAAAATTGCTATTATAGAGGAGGAGTGTGCTGTGACATGGTGTGGATAGCTGTGGAGCTGCTGCTCTCCTTCCACATTTCTGTGGGTTCCAGGGATTGAACTCAGCTTGCAAGGCTTGCAGCACAAATGCCTTTACCTGCTGCACCATCTTGCTGTTCTGTGAAGTGAAAAAGCAAGTGTAGGTGAAAGTTTCGGTCCCATAAGCTAACTCCCAAGTAACTACACAGAGGCTTAATATTAATTATAGATGCCCGGCCAATATTTCAGGCTTGTTCCTAGTTAACTCTTACATTTTCAGTTAACCCCTAATTTTCTCTATGCTTTGCTATGTGGCTTGGTACCTTTTCTCAGGACGGCATGTCCATCTTGCTTCTCTCTGAGTCCGCTCTCTGCAGCCTCTGACTCTGTCCTTCTTTCCTGCATCCTCTGTTTGACTCTCCCCATACCTTATCCTGTTCAGCTATTGGCTAGTCAGCTTCTTTACAGCAACATATATTCTCACAGTATAAAGGAATATTCCACGAAAAGCTATTTGAATTATTTCTCTCCTAAGTACCCAAGCAAAACAACTCTCCCTCCAAAAAATATCATATGACCATCAGAAGATCTTCAGGCTAAACATCACCAAGGTTCCAAACTGCTGGGGTATTAAAAGCTGCAGCAGGACTGGCGAACCTAACTACTTGGGTGATTTCCTAACTACAAGCTGCTGGATACCACTATTTACAAATAGTTATGTAACATGTACACACTTGTGTGTTCAGGGGCTTTCTGGTTCAGGCATTTATCTTTTCATGTCTAAGAACCTGAATTCAAAAGGTACTCCAAGTGCCCATGCCTTAACCCAGAGTTCTCCCCACTTCTCCTCTGGTGTTTATGAGGAGGCATAAACAAGGGCTCTGTCTTAACGAGGATACCATCAACAAATAATCTCTGGCTGCTATTGGCAAGCACTTTGGCAAGGAGTACACAAAAGAAACAACAACCTCTGTCCTCAAGTAACCCATGGAAAGTGTGACTTCCTGCCACCATTCTCTCTGTGTGGGGCTTTACAGTCCAAGTCTGCAGTCCCAAACACTCAAGAGACTGAGTAGGGGAACTGCTTCAGAGCAGGGATTCGTGCCCAGCAAAATCCCAGCAAAATTCTTCAATGACCTCAAAAGAACAGTACTTAACTTCATTTGGAAAAGCAAAAAACCCAGGATAGCCAAAACAATCCTGTACAACAAAGAACTTCTGGAGGCATCACAGTCCTTGATTTAAAACTCTACTACAGAGTTACAGTACTGAAAACAGCCTGGTATAGGCTTAAGAACAGACAGGAGGACCAATGAAACCGAATAGAAGACCTGGATATCAATCCACACATCTTTGAACACCTGATCTTTGACAAAGAATCAAAAAATATCAAATGGAAAAAAAGAAAGCATATTTAACAAGTGGTGCTGGCATAACTGGATATCAACATGTTGAAGAATAAAAATAGACCCATATCTATCACCATGCACAAAACTTAAGTCCAAAAAAAAAAAAATAAAAACTTAAGTCCAAATGGATCAAACACCTCAACATAAAGCCAGCCACACTGAATCTTATAGAAGAGAAAGTGGGAAGTACCCTTGAACGCATTGGCACAGGAAACCACTTCCTAAATATAAGCCCAGCAGCACAGACGCCGAGAGAAACAATTAATAAATGGGACCTCCTGAAACTGAAAACCTTCTGTAAAGCAAAGGACATGGTCAACAATACAAAATAACAGCCTACAGAGCGGGAAAAGATCTTCACTAACCCCACATCAGGCAGAGGTCTGATCTCCAAAATATACAAAGAACTCAAGAAATTAGAAACCAAAAGATCACATAATCCAATTAAAAAAAATTGAGTACAGACCTAAACAGAGAACTCTCAACAGAGGAATCTAAAATGGCTGTAAGACACTTAAAGAAATGCTCAACATCCTTAGTCATCAGAGAAATGCAAATCAATACAACTATGAGATTCTGTCTTATACCTGTAAAAATGGCCAAAATCAAAAACACTGATGACAACTTATGCTGGAGAGGTTGTGGGGAAAAGGGAACACTTCTGCATTGCTGGTGGGAATGTGTAGACCTCCCTGGCGGGTCAGTTATTCTAGGGTCCCGGAGAGGCGCTATCTGAAAAGACATGGGTGGGAGAGAGGAAGAAGGCCAAGCAAGGTGTTGTCAAAGCCTCCGTTTATTAGCGTAATGGCAGCAGCTTATATAGCCCTTGGATAAGGAATTCGGCTTGGGATGGGGGCAGGGGGCATGGCCAGGGCAGGAAGGGATCTTGCAGCGATAGTTGAGCTGGTCAGGAGGTCGTTGGTCAGGAGGTTCTGATCGGTCAGGTCACGATTCCTCGGTCAGGAGGTCACAAGTTGACACACCTAGTTCTCTAGATAGTTGGAATGTGGGGCGGGTTCTGCTAACAGATAGCTCTCATGATAGTTGGGTGTGGGGTGGGCTCCTCCAACAAAACAGTTCTTTTTTTTTTTTTTTTTTTTTGGTTTTTCGAGACAGGGTTTCTCTGTAGCTTTGGTGCCCATCCCGGAACTAGCTCTTGTAGACCAGGCTGGCCTCAAACTCCCAGAGATCCGCCTGCCTCTGCCTCCCAAGTGCTGGGATTAAAGGCGTGAGCCACCACCGCCGGGCCAAAACAGTTCTTAATACAGTTGGAGTGTGGGGCTCTCTGCAAACTCCCCAGGACAATGGTCCCTGCAATACTTTTTTGGGGGAAATGGCTCCTGACAGATCCCCCTTCCTTTTATAAGGGCAGGCAGCTATCAAGTGGAGGGCACCAGGTCAGAGTCCAACCATGTTGTCAGATCTAAAGAAGGGACTGGGACAAGGAGAGCCCCTCCTCTCGAGTGGTGGAGCAATTTTTCCTCTTCTGGGAACAGAGGGGTGCCTTATGAGTAGCATTAGTTCCTTGAGCTCCTCAAATAAGCAGGTCTCTGACCGCAGGGTTCCCTGTCTTAGGCTATGTGGAGGGCTATCCTCGTCCTGACATCATGCCATGTTGAGCCGGCCTGTACGGCCTCTGTATGATGTGCGGTTCAGGGGAGGGCTCCACAATATTCCCGTCATTGGGCCTTTGCATGGATCATTAATGAAAAGACTGCGAGGAGCTCCTCAAATAAAAGATATCACATGTAGGCTGAGCAAAGGTGTAATCTGGGCACCAATAACTCCATCTCCGGACAAGAAGAAGGGGCACCTTCCAAACCCAGTATACACCTTTTAGTCTGGCCCATGGTAATAACTCCTTCCTAAATGCCTACTCCAACATAAAATTACGAGTGCTGCCTGCCAAAAATTAGGGCAGTGTAAAGGGGTCTCAATCTAAAATTCTTAACATATGCATTAAACCCAAACACTTTACAGCGTGTGTCAAACCTTTCCCAACATCAATAAGCAGTTACAAATATCATTAGGTCAATTCCAGTAAGAGTACAATGACAGACATTGTTGTTATTAAATACCACCAGTTCCAGTCTCTGAGCAACAGTCAAAACCCCGATCTTCCCCCTTCTTAAGTGAAGAGGGGTTAATATTTTAACCAAAATGAGTTCTGTGTCCCAAAGATTAAAATAGTCAGATGTTTAGTCTGCATCTTAGCTCCAAAGCAAACAGAATTTAAACTGCAGAAGCAGCTCAGCACTTGTGCTTCAGGGCAGGTGGGATTCCTGAGTGAGGTGAGCTGGATTTTGGCCTCATTCCTCTCTCTTGCCCATGTCTTTTTCAGATAGCGCCTCTTCGGGACCCTGGAATAACTGACCTGCCAGGCGGGTTACAACCCTAGACTAACTGACCCGCTGGGCGTTTACAGTGGTGCCCGAACCAGGAACCTGAATCACGGCTAACTATCAGACGACGATGCGCAGTCCCTGGACAATGGTCCCTGCAATACTTTTTGGGGGAAATGGCTCCTGACAGGAATGCAAGCTGATACAACCCCTTTGGACATCAGTGTAGCAATTTTTCACAAAATTAGGAAACAACCTTCCCAAGAATCAGTAATACCACTTTTGGGTATATATCCAAAGGATGCTCAATCATGCCACAAGGATACGTGCTCAACTATGTCATAGCCAGAACCTGGAAACATCCTAAAGGCCCCTCAGCCAAAGAATGGATAAGGAAAATGTGGTACATTTATACAATAGAGTACTACACAGCAGAAAAAAATAATGACAGCTTGAATTTTGCAGGAAAATGGCTGGAGTTAGAAAACATTATTTTGAGTGAGGTAACCCAGACACAGAAAGACAATTATCACATGTACTCACTGTTATTCTTTCGGTCCCTGCTCTAGCCACGCCCACTCCTTTTTTTACCTCTGACCTCCGCCCGCCATCGCTCTCCCTGTTTTCTCTCCCGGTGTACACACGGCTTTGCCTCCTCTCTTTCCTCCTTTTTTCTCTCTCTTTCTCTTCCTCTTTCCTGTAATAAATATGTTACCTTTATGCCTATCTTTTGTGTCTATGTGTTTGTTACCCGCCGCCACTGCCTGCGCCGAGTGTGCCCTCCCACTGGTGGGAAACTGTAGCCGCTTGTTGCGTGGCGACTCCGCCATCCGGCCCGACGACCGTCTCTTCAGGGCTAGCAGCTGCTTTTATGGCTACTTTTCTGTGTCCATGGGTCTGCTCACAACTGCCAAGCATTGGGAATTCTGCCGGTGGCTTCCCGCTGATGGGAACTCTTTTTTAAGAGTAAGACTCACACATAGGTGGTTTTTAAACATAAAGCAAAGAAAGCCCGCCTACAAACCACAATCCCAGAGAACGTAGACAACAATGCAGACACTAGGAGAGACTTACATATATCTAATCTACATGGGAAGTAGAAAGTAGAAAAAGACAAGATCTCCTGAGTAAATTGGGAGCATGGGAACCTTGGGGGAGGATTGAAGGGGGGAGGGGAGAGGCAGGGAGGGGAGCAGAGAAAAATGCAGAGCTGAATAAATAGCAATAAAAAATCTTTAAGAAAATAAATAGATAAAAATAAAAAAATGTAATATTTCATGATGTATAATAACAGGCGCATTCTTGGGGGGTGCTGAACACTTTGCCTTCATGTATGTCTTTGCACCATGTGTGTGCCTGGCATCTTTAGAGGCCAGAATCAGTCACTGGATCAGCTAGGACTTTTTGTAAGCCACAGTGTGGTCCTAGGGACTGAATCCAGATCCTCTACAGGAGCAGTAAGCGCTTTTAACCACTGATCCATCTTTCTGCCTCTTCTATTTGATTTTCAAAATGGGTCTTTCTAAGTAGCTCTGGGTAGAAAGAAATTCTCTGTTAACTCAGGGTAACATGAGTCATCTGTGACCCATAATTTTTTTTTTTTTTTGAGACAGGGTTTCTCTGTGGCTTTGGAGCCTGTCCTGGAACTAGCTCTGTAGACCAGGCTGGTCTCGAACTCACAGAGATCCGCCTGCCTCTGCCTCCCAAGTGCTGGGATTAAAGGCGTGCGCCACCGGCCTGTGACCCATTCTGAAAATCTTGCAGTAGTTCTACAGAAAGGATTTTGGCTTTCTGTCATTTTTTTTCCTTAGGATTTTGGACTTGAGACAACTTTCCATATATTTGATTCCAAATACAACAAAAAGGCTTCTTCCTTTGCTTTATCTTTTCATAAATCTAGTTTGCTCTCACACAATATACACTCTCATGGCATGCTGTCCTGAGTATGCAGCTCTTCCAAAGCATTTCCTAGTTCATAAAGATCCTGCCTCGCAGAAGAACCGAGTGAAGCTGCTAAAACTCCTAACAATAACCAAGGGCATCATTGAACATATTTCCTCGTTAAGACTCTGCAGAATTTTGAACATGAATATTTTCCTTATACTTGGTTCCCCTAACAGTGACTGTCTCTTTATCCAGGAGGAAGAAATCAACACAATGACTTGAATGGGTATGTGGTCAATGTAATGGTTGTTCTGTCTCTTTAAGAGACAAGCCACACCCACTCCCTCCCCCATCCACTGAGGCAGGCTGATCTTCAGCTTCCAGCCTGAGCTTGCTCTCTTTTCCTTCTTCCTCTCAGAGAGGGAGCTTTGCTTCTGCCTCTCTCCCCACTTCTCTGCTTCCCCCTTCTCTCTCTCTCTCTCTCTCTCTCTCTCTCTCTCTCTCTCTCTCTCTCTCTCNCAGACCATAGTGAACCACTTCACCCTTTCCCCTCCACCACCCCCTGAATAAATATTCAACCTCACTCTGCATGTCGTGTCCATCCATGTCTCTGTCTCCTGCCTGCCCACCATGTGTCTCCCTGCCTGGGACCAGCCACTGCTCAGGGACCGGCAGCCGTCTCTGCCTGGGACTGGCTGCTCCCAGGGCCCACTGTCTGCTGCCACATGGCCCGCTACCACCATTTGGGACCTACAGCATTTCTGTTGCCTAGTGCCGCTGGGGATCTTGCAGCATTAAAAAAAAAATTATAAAACCTTCCCTATGCACGATTCTCCTCCCTATCTTGCCGTGAACTCCAGCGCGCCACTGCCCCCTGGCGCCCAGCCTGGAACTGACACTCACTGCCGACCAGAACCCCCACCCACCAACAGGCAGACTCTGGCTCCCAAAGCCCTGCTCCTGCCCCAACCAACCCTCTGACACCCAGCCTGTCTCTCCCCCTTCTCTTCCTGGTCCTTCCCTGTCGCCCCCCACACTCACACATTCTTCATAGCCAAACTTCGGGGAAGGGTCAGGAGCACCGGGCCGCGCAGCAACACTGCTGCACTGCGTGAGAGGCCCTTCCTCACTGGCGGCTGACCCACAGCGAGCCCAAAACCTCAAACTCTGAGCTCTGGCTGGGCTTCTTCTCCACCGGCCCTCTGCTCTCCCCGACCTCAAACCCTCCCTGACACTTCTCCACACCTTGTCTTGTCCTGAGAGAGCCCCAAGGTTCAGCGGACGTATCCCGTCCCCACCGGTAGGTTTCCTGGCCACCTGTGGCTTCGGGATCACCAGGCCTCGGAGAGTGGCTGCGCAGACGGGACTATGCACTATGTGTGTTGTGCTTGGGTGGGGATGGAGGTGTGTCCTGGACCTGGACTCCTCCTGCCTGCTAGGGACAGCCAGGTGAGCAAGCAATGGTGACACCCTATAGGGACTCCCCTTCTTCCCACAGTTCCTCCTGAAGACTCTCTCCCCTTAGATGTCCCCAGGGAGGAACGAGTTGTGGGTTTGGGGCTGTGGGGGACCGGAGAGGGAAAGGCTACCTGACGGGACAAGGCCCAAGACCCCGAGCACAAACCAGGGACTTTCACCACCGAGACCCAAGCCATGTCTTCACGGAAGCACACATGGAGCACCTTGTTCTAGCTGAGACATCTCTGGCAGGATGCTTGCTTTGCTGAACACCGACATTGATTGAGGACACCTCAGACGAACTGGCATGACCATTTGATCAAGAAAAGAAAACAAAAGGACAAGGAAAGTGAAAACCAGAAGAAAGAAAAGGCGAGAGACAGACAGACAGACATAAAGAGTTACAGCAACAGAGACAGAGAGATTCACCATGGAGAGAAAAGGGAGCGGGTGGGGTGAGGTGGGGTGTCACACCTGCAATCCCTGTACACGGGAGAGGGAGGGGGGATGAGGAGATGAGGAGATCAACCAAAACTCCATTCAGGCTCAGTCTACATTGTGTTGCAACAGAAACCATTCTCGCATACAGGACCCAACGAGCCGTTTAATCGAAACTACACCCAGTCCAAAGAACCCAGTGACTGTATAAAAAATGAGAGCTGGCCGGGCGATGGTGGCGCACGCCTTTAATCCCAGCACTCAGGAGGCAGAGGCAGGCAGATCTCCGTGAGTTCGAGACCAGCCTGGTCTACAGAGCTAGTGCCAGGACAGGCTCCAAAGCCACAGAGAAACCCTGTCTCGAAAAACAAAAAAAACAAAAAATGAGAGCTGAAGATGCAGAAGAACTCGAGTAGAGGAGGTGGGTGTGTGCAGGTCAGGTCCTGCTAGCTAAAGATCAGGAGACAGGGACTGTAGCTGAAAGGAGGAGCAAAGGAAGAGAGAAGGTGAGCACTAGCAAGAGATGATGGTCCCCTGCTACTTTACTCCCTGCCTCTTTCTTCTTCTGATCCTGCTCAGAGAATGATGGCCCGAAACACCAGTCAGCTCTGTTGTTCTTCCTTCCCCTTCTGGCTGCCCTGGGCCCGCCAGGAGACCACATTGACACCAGCCAGATTCTGGCCCTGGAGGGAGCACCTGCTCTTGGCAATCTGCTCACCATGATGGCCAGAAACCGCTCAGGGGATTGCAAAGACAGTGAGTTGACCAGCCACTCATCTGAACACACCTCTTCCCTGTACTCCTTCCATCTTCCCCGCACCCAACCACCCATCCATCGTTGTACCTTCCCTTGACATTTCAGGATTTTCTTCCTCAAGCTTTCTCCGTGGTGACTCCTGAGGGTGGGGAGGTACCCAACCTGACCTATGTATGTCTTTCTTATCTTCTGCCTGGCTCTCCAAAGACATGCCAGAAGCAGTTTGACCCAGATGGACACAATTAATACTGGACTGGGTTGTACCTCGGAAGGCATTGGGTACTCGGCACTCTCTACAGTTTTGTGTGTATGTGTGTGAGTGTGTGTAGGTGAGTGTGTGCCTGTGCCTCTTTCTCTCTCTATCTCTGTGTGTCTCTCCAACCCTCTGTATCTGTCTCTGTGTGTGTGTGTGTGTGTACCTGAACTTTCCCTACCCCAACACTGGGGAACCCAAAACACCTAGTAGGCCCTCAATGGCAAAAATTTCTGGGATATACCAACCCTGGCAAAATGTGGTCAGCCAACAGCTGTTGAAGGAGCTGTGGGCCTCTTCCCACAGCCCAGCTCTGGGCTGCCTGGCTAGTTTATGCACTGAAATAACAACACACAAATTGTATTCATTTAAACACTGCCTGGCCCATTAGCTCTACCTTCTTACTGGCTAATTCTTAGATCTTAATTACCCATTTCTATTAATAAATATATCGCCTTGATACATGTTGCTTTTCCCAGGGAGGATCTTTGATGGAGGAAGGTCATTGGTTAATTATAATAAACCAACTGCTTGGCCTCATAGCTTAGAACATAGATGGGAGGAGTAAACAGAATAGAATTCTGGGCTGAAAAGGAAGTGAGGTCAGACTCTGCTCTGCTTCCAGAGGGACCAGACAGCTCTGCTCTCTGGAGCAGAGACGCCATGCTCTGCTCTCCCAGACAGCTCCAACCAACGATGGACTTAGGCTAGAATCTTCCCGGTAAGCGCACCTTGGGGTGCTTACACACATTACTAGAAATGGGCTAGTCCAGGTGCGAGAATTAGCCTAGAAGATGCTAGATAGAAATGGGTCAAGCAGTTAAATGAATACAGTTTGTGTGTTGTTATTTCGGGCATAAGCTAGCCAAGCGGCCGGGTGTTGGAAACACAGCCCCGCCACTCTTATTTCAAC
>NW_026068031.1:0-4049 GCF_014885135.2 Alexandromys fortis
ATGTGACAATGGGAAAATTCTTTGTTTTGTCAAATACCCAGGGATTACACCCAGCATCTAAGATGAGTGACACTCCCTCAAAAGTGTCAAAGTTGATGCAGTACCTTCAATAATGCTGGAGTCGTTTATGTGCTGAATACACACACTAGCTCCTACCATTGTCTTTAGGTTGTACGACGCCAAGAGCTATAGTTGCAGGGGAGTGTGTAACAAGAACGAGTCCTGTCGTTGTAGGTGTGGTTGGAAACCACCAACAGAGAGGATGGGGTAGTAGTGAAGATGGGGGGCTTCCACCTTATAGGCAAAAGTTTGAGAACCAGGATATCCATGCGTGTAAATCAGGCACTTATTCTGACACTTACTCACTTTGTTGTTTTTAATGTTTCAGTGCTTCTCTGCTGACCTTTCTAAAGGAAAAGGGGGCCTTGTGGGAGAGGGGAAGACATCAAAAGGAGAATTTGAAAGTAGTAATTCTTGTAACACACCAGAGGAAGTAACATTATGGAGGAAATCACTGTCTGGTACAGGAAGGAGTCATCATGATTCCAGTGCCAATCTCATAGTCTCCAAGAAGCCTGGCCTTTTCATCTTGAAATGAACTCATGGTGGACTTAGAAAATGGGCATCCACATTTAAACTCATCTCAAACATAATTTCTGAAGGTTATTCTGTTTTCATTGTTTTTCTTGGCTTTCTTTATACTGGACTATCCCGTGCCGCACTTCAATGTCTGCTTATGTTTCGTTTGTGCCTAGATAAGAGACAGCTTCCAAAGTCACAAGAGGAACTGCCCACATTCTAAGGCCAGGCCTCCCGATTTCCAGAGAATCCCTCACTGAATTTAAAAAGATTAGTACCTACCAATATTAATGCTGTCGTGGTATTTAAAATTGACGGTATTGGAATTTTATACTTGTCCATTATACTGCTAGTCTAAACTGGGAAGCATTTGGAAGGACGTATGCCAGTGATGGAGGGAGAAGCATGAAAGCATTTTTGTCTTAGGCATCTGGAATTTCAATAGTAGTTCTGAACCTTGCTATGCAGCTACCTAGAGTCATATTTTCAGGCCTTGAAGGACGATATTATTATTCCTAGATAAATATACTTCGGCTACATGTTCCTGAAATAAAGACCACAAGTAAGGAAATGATGGAACATTCTAGGGACTGAATACACAGCTGCGTCTAGGCTACCTTCTCATTCTCATTCCTGGACTGTGCTCACTGTGTCTATCCCATGTTCAGTCTTTGACATTTTTACTGTTACGCCAGCACACAAGAAAATCAGCAGGTATGATTTTCAATTATTTAATTACTTCCTGAGACTTTTCACGTTTGAAATCATAGGATCACATATGTCAATTCCCAAAATTACATAAACAGAGGGTGTGTAAATTAAATTTGCACGGCGATATGAAGTTTACTGATAAAATTTTGGTGGAAGAGTTTAGGACGAATCACTTCAGAAATAGTTCCACAGAATATATGATGGGCAATGAGAAGCCTATTCCTGCCTTTGAAGTCAAAGTCTTCAAGCAAATGCGTTTTCTGAATCAGAGCTCTACTTTGGGGTTGCCATCAAAAGAGAAAGAAGGGTTAAGAAGCAAGAGAACCAGTGTGGTTGACACTTGTGACAGTCGTTTTTAATCACCAACTTGAACCAATCTATAATTGGTTGGGATGGGCATCTCAGTGAGGGATTGTCTAGATTAGGTTAGCCTGTGGGCATGTGAGGGAGGATTATCTTAGTTTTGTTAATTGATGTGGGAAGACACTTCCACTGTGGGTGGCACCCTTCCCTAGGAAGTGGGTTTCAAACTCTGTGGAGTGTAGAAGATGACCAGATACTAGCTAGTACTCCTGCACCAGCGCCCTGCTCTCTGCTCCAGACTGTGGACCTCATGATTCAATGCTTCCAATCCTTGCTACCTTGACTTTCCTGCAGAGATGGACCATAGCCTGGAATTGCGAGCCACGCCAGCACTTAGGTTGCTTTCCCCCAGGATTTCTTATCATAGCAGCAGGAAAGGAAGCTGAGACCATTTACAGCATTACAGTTTGTCCATTTTCTGTTGGGCTCTGTGAGCTGCAGCCTTTTGCTCGAGTGGCTCATGTGGAAGGGGCATGAGCAGTTTCACCTAGCAGCCTCTGCCACCCACAGCATGCGCACTGTCTCCTAGGCTCAAGCCAACACCACTCCATATTGTACTGGCATCTCCACACTGCTGGGGTCTTCACTGCAACTTGACTGAACCTTCACTCGTAGCTTCTCCTAAGCTTTCTTCAGGGACTCTGATATTACTAAATGGTATCAAGCCTCAACTTCTCTCCATGACACTTTTAATCCCGGGTTTCTATTACAACAGGGCTGCACATTCATTAGCAGCCTTGCCAGGACTCCCGCATAGCCAGGATCTCTGAGTTCCAGGCCAGCCTGCTCTTCATTTTGAGACCCTGTCTCAAAAACAAACACATTTAAAGAAAATCATAAAAAAAACATAAAAATCCTCATCCACCATAAAGAAAAACAATGAAAATACCTAAAATACTCATCAAAAACTAACTTCAAGCACTTGAGATGTGGCTCAGTGGTAGAGTTCTTGCTTGCACTTTCTTAGCGTGCACAAGGCCTAGGTTTAATCACAAGTTAATTAAATTTAATTAATAATTTAATTAATCAACAAGTGTTAAAATTGCAAGAGTATCACAGGCAAAGAGAAAAATATAAAAATTTAACAAAACAATGGCTGGAACCTTCCCTAATCTTGGAAAGGATGACATACAGGTTTACCAGACCCAGGCTGATGTACCCAGAGCCTCCCCCCACCAAGCCACAGCAAACCTGCTGAACACATGCAGCACAGCGAGAATTCTTATAGCAAGAATGCCACCCACATTTAAGGCAACTGCTGCTGCACTACAGCAAATCTCTCAACAGACACTTAGGCCAGGGAGCAATGGATGACATATTCAAACCTCTGAAACAACCAAAAAAGAAAAAAAAACCTGTTTGTCCAAAATACTGTACACATAGAAAGTATTATAAAGAAATTAAGACACATTTTCAAAATAGTTTTTCTGCATCTAATAAGATGATCATGTGGTTTCTGTTTTTTAGTCAGTATGTGATGGAATACATTTCTTGACTTATGTATGCTGATCCATCCCTCCATCACTGGAATGAAGCTGACTTGATCATGGAGAATCTTTTTGATGTGTTCTTGAATTCTGTTGGCAAGTACTATATTGAAAATTCTTGCAGCTCTGTTCATTGGAGATATTGGCATATACTATTTTGTGTTAGGATAAAAGCAAGTCTTTTTCTGGTTTTGCTATCAGGGTAATACTAGTGACTAAGACCTTACATATGAGCCTTTTGGAGACTATGCATCCTGAGATGGTTGGTTTTAATATCAAGTCACCAAAAATTGGTTTCATCGGAGTAGGGAGCCTCACCTAAAGAACTGTCATGCCTGCCTTGATTAAAAGGACAAGGTCTACCTTTTGGTAGAAGCCCAGATCAAAGTTGGCAAGGAGACTGACCATCTTTTGTTCATTTGCCTTTCTCACTTGCCATGAAGTTTGTCATGGTGCTACTTCTGTTGCTGAGTCCATCATTGATGGAGCCAGCACTTCCAAGCTTTCACTGTGGACTAGCTAACAGCAGTTCTCCAGGAATGTTGCGGGAGGTCCTTCCGCCCCTCCAACCAATAGCTGCTGTGATACCAGCCCATTGGGGCGTGGTCTCTCTCCCTTTAAAAAAGCGGCTATTTCCTCTGCTCACGCTCTTCACTTCCTGCTCCGCTGGAGACTAGACTCCCTTCCTGGTTGTGCAGATGGCTGTTGTCTGGGACGGTGATCTGTAAGTTTTCCCCTTTAAATAAATAACACCCTATTAATCATAACTCCAAACTGGTGTGGCCTTGTTCGTGATTTACGCCTTCATCTGGCGCCCGAACGTTTGGCTTTTAGGACCTCTCCTTTCCCCGCTCGAGTTCGGCTTGGCACGAGCCCTCCCTTCCTTAGCCGTGGCCTGTGCCTTGCGGC
>NW_026068031.1:11126-47236 GCF_014885135.2 Alexandromys fortis
GCCCCTCCAACCAATAGCTGCTGTGATACCAGCCCATTGGGGCGTGGTCTCTCTCCCTTTAAAAAAGCGGCTATTTCCTCTGCTCGCTCTCTTCACTTCCTGCTCCGCCGGAGACTAGACTCCCTTCCTGGTTGTGCAGATGGCTGTTGTCTGGGACGGTGATCTGTAAGTTTTCCCCTTTAAATAAATAACACCCTATTAATCATAACTCCAAACTGGTGTGGCCTTGTTCGTGACTTACGCCTTCACAGGAACCTTTCTGGCTTCTGGTGCCAGATTAGGACTACTGGAGCACCCTGCCTTGTGGATTGAGTAACTACCTGTTGTTACCCCCAACCCCTCGCTAGCTTGGGACTACTCTGTCAAGGCGCCCAGCCTCAAGGACCAAGTAACTACAGGTTTCTCAGCTTCTCAGTGATTTAGCAGTTATCATTTTTAAAACAGACCATACATATGTGTGTGTTCATATGTAATATGTATATATAATATGTTCCTCTGGAGAACCCTGACTAAAATACTCTGATCACAAGACTTGCTGTTAGGTAAGTAGAGATGAGGCAGAAGGGTAGAAATGCATGAGAAACAAAAGAAGTGTGGAAAAACCTATTAGAACTCTGCTGACATTGCACACACAAACCCCAAAACAAAACAAGACAGAAATCTGTAAGACTGAGGAGAGAAGGGGGAAAACTAAATGATCATAAGTAACCCACTGAAGAATTAACCTGGTCTCATAAGTCTCTGTACTTGACCAGCTGTGAGTCTTTGTATTCCTGTTCATCTACTGTAAAAAGCTTCGCTGATGGGGGTTGGGAGATCCACTAATCTATAGTCAAAGATAAGAATTTAAAGAAAAGTTTATTACTATGCTTACTTAGTAAAATAGTATTAGATACCGCCCTAGGGGCTAGTCAGTCTTTATGGAGTCTTTATGGAGTCGCTGGCCCGCCTGCCTCAGAGTCAGAGTTTGCACTGGCAGGACGGCCCAGAAAGCTGGCATTTTAAAATGGCGCATCTTTTTTTCCTGCTATGGCTGAAAACTGAAAAGCATGCGCTCGGCTTTTCATCAACACCACTTAAGTGTTTTGTGGCAGGACCTCTTAAAATAGCTGCAGGGTTTTGCAGCTAAAGCTGAGTCAGGAAGCCTCTCTTAGATGAGAGCGCTTGCTTGCCTCTAGCAAGCAGAGCAGACCCAGGGAATTGCTGCTACCAAGAAAACATGCTTTACTCTATTCTTTCCCAAGCTTTCTCAGGCTTTCTGTGGATGCAGTTATCCACGTGGGCGCCATTCTCCACATACACTCAAGTTCATCTTTAGCTAGTTTGAAGTCAGTCTGTAATGCATGAGGCATTATTTCAAAAAACAAACAAAAAACCAAAACAACAACAAAAACAAAAGAATAAAAAAGAGTGAAGTCTTGAGACTTACTTTAAATCTGTGAGGTATGAGTGTGAACTGATGCTAACTTTTAATCCACACTGAATAGACAGCTATCAATGTATGTGAGAATATGCTTTTTCTAAATGTGTCTCATATGTGTTTATGTGCATGTGTTGTCATATCAGCTGAGGCCTAGAAGCAGTGAAACTCCAGTAGCAACAAACATACATCATGATTTCCAAATGCTAGTCTCCAAACAATATATCTCCTTCATGAAACGGCTGTTGTCAAGGTTGGGATGAATAGAATATAAACATCTTACTGTGCTAGAAAGCAAGGAAAGCTTCCAATGTGAACTTGCACAGCAGAAACCTCAGGGATCAGCTCCCAGTGGCTAAAGTGACACAGCTTTAGCAGCAATGTATGGGCTCCGAAAGATTCCCAATGATAATAGCATAGCACTTGAAGAGGCTATTGATAGCAGAAAACCAACAAAGAACAACAGAATTGCAAAGTCATTTAGGTTCCATCCTAGAAAAAAGGTAAGAACTTCCGCTAAAGGCTAACTTGTGGCTAGATGTTTGAGGAATAACAAGAATTATTTACAAAACCTCACAATATAACTTAAAGGGGTTGGAAAGATGACTCTGGATAAAACACTTGCTTAGCAAGTATGATGGCCTGAGTTCAAATCCTCAGCACCCACATAAATGTTAAGTATGGCTAAATATGAGTGTATGCCTGTAACCCCAGCATTGCGGGAAAAGGTGGGGGTGGTAGGCCCTGGAGCTTGAGGTCAGTCAGCCTAGTCAAACAACCTTAGGAAGCTTCCATGTCTCAAGGGAATAATGAAGAACAGTACAGAAGACAGCCTGTTTTGCACATGGGTACACTTATCTGAACACAAAAGTGCAAACACATGCAGATACTCTAGGCTCAATCCCCATGATCATCAAGAAAAAAAAGGAAAGAAGGAAATAAAGAAAAGAAGGAAGGAAAGAGAGAGAGGGAGAGAGCAAAAAGCAAGCAAGCTTAAAGGATGAGTCAAGATGGAAAAAGTAGGCAACTAAGGAGATATGGCAATTAGAATTTTGTTTTGCTGTAAATAACATTATTGGTGCTATGGAGAAGATCAGAATAAGATGTTAGTTTAATTTTCATTGATTTTTTGGGGAAGAAACATACTAAAGTACTTGGAGAAATGGGCATATATGTCTTCTATTTTTCTCACTGCTATAACCAAAGTACTTCAAGAGAACTGTGCAAGCAATGGAAACAGAGAGGAAGAGCACCTTTATCTCAGGGTAGAGGGAAACGGGCAGTAAAGTAAAGTAAAGCTGGAGCAAGTAGATCCCTGAGGAACTTGCCCCCAGAGACCTACTCCTTCCATCTAGACCTCACCTCAAGCTTCCAATATAGTACCAAACTTTCAATACATGACACTTTGGGAAAGACACTTTATATCCAAAGAATAGCGGCATGACTATAAATGAATCAAAAATGAAAGGGATGTAAATGTGTGTGAATACCACACAGGCACACAGAGAAGCAACGACAGGGAAGGGGCAGAAAACATAAGCATTACACATGAGGGGTTGGTATATAAAGGAGCTCTGTGCTTGTTTTACAACTTCCCTGTACATCTGAAACTATATCAAAACTAACAGAAAGAACAAACATCTCAAAAGAAAACCAAATGCTTCAAAAAAGCAGAAACAAAGACATGAAATTTGTCTTGCCACTTTAAATAATAAGACACTTTCTGCGGCTTAACTAGCAGTAGAACATTTAAGTGACAAACTTGGTGACAGAGACTGAAGAACACAGTACTTCACACTTTGTACTTAGATGATGAACTAAAGACCACATTCCTGGAGGAAAACAACCTGAAAAGACAGAATAAGAGCCCCAAGGATGTGGAGGGTGCAGTGACCCAGTCTACGGACCATGCATATGGTATTATAACACAAACGAGGTCACTGCAGCCTTATATAAAATACAGAAAACTGGGAAAGCTCCAGCACAGAAGTATTTACAAAAACTGAGCTATAAATCTCGGTAATAATACTCAATACACTAGTGCTCATAACAGAATAACACAATAAAGAAAAAAATGTGAGAAAACTATTTAAAAAAGAAAACAAAGCAAACTGACAAAAGTCCTTGGGATGATGATATCAATGAGCGAGTGTTTTCCTTTACCTCTCACTTATTCAATAAATATGTTATTGTAATACAGAGCAATATCCAATACTACCAGACATGCTCAGTTACTGCATTGACATTTCTCCTCTCAGAGACAAGGAAAAGGCAGGATGAGTAATATATACAAATAACTTTATTGTTTCTAAGGATCTATATTGGTGTATCTGTGAGTTAGGTGCACTGCCCATGTCCAGTAGAGTAAAGGTTACAAAAGATATGTAAGAAATATTCACATAGAAATCTTGGGAGGAAGAACATCCGTTTGGAAAGAATAAGTACTCCACACAAATAAGAGGGCTGCGATAGTGTTTTAAGACTCAAGAGCCTCCCACGGTGCTGAGGTATAGTGACTGACAAGGAGCTTGCCAGCTTCTTTGGTGTCCACTATTCACTGAAGTCTCATTCGTTTCTCAGGGGGACCTTTAGTGCTCACAGTCTGCTGAGCATTCTTCGCGCTCTCCTTCTCCTCGGATTTCACAGTTTCTGGTAGAGGCTCTGCCTCTTTCTTTGTCTGATCCACTAGCCATCAAAAGCAGTATTTGACAAAACGAAGGTGGAAGGAGAAATAAACACTGGTCAGTACTTACGGTTTACTCTTTTAAATTCATTTTGAATTGCTTATAAAGTTGAATATTTAGTTGTTTTCTCAGGCAAGCATATTTTAAAATTAATTTATAAGCCTAAATATTGATTAAATAATGCTAGGCAAACACATAGTATTAAAATAAGACATCATGTGTGAACAAGCCACAAAACATGACTCTACGGCAACTTACCAGACAGCTCAACACCTGTTCTTGATGATGAAATCTACCATCAAGTCACTGCGGCTTCTTTGCCCTTCCCCTTCTACCTAAACTCTACTTTTAAATGCTAGTATCGCTACCACAGAAACACTAAGTGCTAGCAATTCAAAGGAGTTCAAAGGTTAGGGGTGACAAACAATAACGGAACAGCCTGAAAAGACAAAGTAGCCACAGCTCATCTCACAGGCAGTTGCTGTTAACACATTACACAGGCTGCTTGATCTCACTTCAAGTTTAGTAAGAATAGCAGATGAACCATACCTGGGACAGGCTTTTCTCCAGACTTTTGCTAGGATTTGAAAAACAGGAAATGGGGGAAGAAGGAAAAGTCAAGTTAATGTTTCTTCTGAATTGTATAGTTTTAAATGACATACTTATGTAACTGCATAGTAAAATGACTTCATAAAGGACAATTATCATTTCCCTTGTTCTATCTTCAAGAACAGTTTATAAAATTTCTCTAAGCTAGCTGGGCAGTGGTGGCACACACCTTTAATCCCAGCACTCGGGAGGCAGAGGCAGGTGGATCTTTGTGAGTTCGAGGCCAGCTTGGACTACAAGAGCTAGTTCCAGGACAGGCTCCAAAGCTACAGAGAAACTCTGTTTCAGAAGACCAAAAAAAAAAAAAAAAAAATTTCTCCAAGCTAACTTTCTGATCTCATATTCCAACCTGTGCCTCTTCACCTCTTCACGATCACATAAGCATTATTATAGTAACATCCTTCACTACCTTTAAAATTCCCTCAATCCTTCGTAACAACAATCAACACGTCTATGAAAATACACATTTCCACAAAGGAATTCTAAATTCCAGAATAACTGACATTAACATGGCCATGCATTCCATTTCCCAGTTGCTTGACTTCAAAAGCTCACGTGGTAGAATGGCAGGTGGATCTGCTACTAGACTACTTCTAAATCACTAAGTGACATTACAAACTTTTAACACAATGATAAGAGAACTCTATTACTACCTCAGCTTCCTCTCCTGACCATGCCAAGCCCTCTACCACTTTCTATTCCTTCCACTCAAGAGTCTTAACCCATTAACCTTTAAGAGCCTACATGTGATATACATTGGGAATGCAGCAAGCAGAATAGAGAGCATGAGTTTCATATTTGAGGTATGTTACAACCAATTATTCTTTCAGCAACCTATGGATGAGAATATGATCTAAACACAGACCTCAATGCTCATATAGATTCAATAAGGAACAGAGAACAATGCTAAATGTTTTACCCATTACCTCCATTAAGTCTTTTTAAACAATTCCTTCAGGGGTAATTCTTTTGCTAATAAAAAAAAACCAATACTTTAAAATTATACTTAAAAGACTTTCCAATTAAAAATGTGTCAAATCAAAATTCATAACACATCTTTATTACCTGAACAAATCTTGGTGGGAATTTTTGTCTGAGGTCAACAAGTAAAGCATCCACACGCTGTCTCTGAAAAATAGAGCTCGGTTCTTCTTTCCTTTTGGCTTTAGGTTTGACTTTATCTAATAAAATATAAAATCCAAATCAACATACTGAAATACTCAAACCATTATTTTAATAACACCTTTACTAAAACAACTCTTCAAATAAAACACAGCAAATATAAAAAAGAAGTTCCTAACTCTCCTTTACAAATGATGTTAAATTCTCATATTTCAAAAGCTGACATACCCTCCCCCCCTCTTTTCGGTATTCAAGACAAGGTTTCTCTGTCACTTTGGAGCCTGTCCTGGAACTCCAGGCTGACCTTGAACTCACAGAGATCTGCCTTTCTCTGCCTCCCAAGTACTGGGATTACAGGTGTGCAACACACTGACATGGGAGGTGATGTATGCTGAGTATGTTTTATTGCCATTACTTAATAAAGAAGGTACTATGGGCCAATGGCTTAACGGAGTAAAGCCAGGCTGAAAGAGATATAGAGAGAGAGTAGGCAGTCAGGGAGAAGCCATGTAGCTGTCACAGGAGACAGACGTATCTGCTGGAACCCATAGAAACTTTGCCGGTAGGCCATGACCTCATGGTGATGCACAGATTAATGAAAATGGGTTAGTTTAGGATATAAGAGCTAGCTAGAAATACGCTTAATCTATTGGTCAAACAATATTGCAAATAATATAGTTTCTGTGTGATTATTTGGGGTCTGAGCGACCAGGAAGAAAGGAACAGTGGCTTCCTACCACACCTGTCTCATAAAAGATATTTCAGTTTCAGTATTTAACACTGAAGGACAAACAGTTCTGAGGTTAGCATTCTTCATAATTACCTAAATAACAATACATATTGGCTTGAAATTACTTTTGAATATTTTAAGTGTACTGAATGATTTGCTGTGCAATCTACTAAGGACAAATAGAAAAGACAGGTTTTAGTTACTATGCTCTGTTATAAAGACAGTAATTAAACCAAACAAGAGAACTAGGAGTTAAAGGTCATCCTTAGCTATATAGCAAGCTCAAGGTTGACCTGCCTAGACTACACAAGGTCTGCCTCAAAAGACTGCAATTAGCTAGGGATGGTGATGCATATCTCTGTTCATCTTAGCACTTGGGAAGATGAGACCAGGAGAATTAAGGGTTCAAGGATACCCTGGGCTCCATATGGAGAGATTTTCTAAAACACATTCATTTATTAATTCCCATTCTCTCTATGAAAAAAGCTAAACATTGTACTGAAAGGGAAAATTAGAAAACAAGATCATGAAGGCAAGCATAAAAAAGAATATGAAAGAAATTCTGAAGTTACATGTGTCATCTGCTCCGGCAGAGAGAACAGGGGTAGGGGGTGGATGTAGGGACTGTCTTTACATGAAGGATTCCAAGTGACCAGGCTGTAGACATCATAAGGTAGGTACAATTGCCCCTGGGTCAACTTTACTCCATTAAGGCACACTTTCCTACAACAAACAGTACTGCCTATACCCAATATTAAGAATCAAAGTAACTTTATCTGAAGGCCACTACACAGCTCTGAATACTACATAAAGGCCATCTTTCCTACACTTTATTATTCTCAAAAAAAGAAAATAAACTGATACAAACACATTTCTGGGCATAGGATTTTGGTAAAAACAGGGCAAAAGAACCGTCATTGATTAGTATTCATGAAAACTAAAGAACCTAGGGTTATGAGAGGTGCTAACATCCAAGAATTAGAAAGTCACCTAGGGTCAGTGAGAGGTACAGTGGACAAGGCACTGTATCTGAGACCTGAGTTTAATCCCAAAACACAAATTAAAGGTAGATGTAGCATGAATTTTAATTGATATTAACAATAAAAATCCAGAGTCAGATATAGGGGTTAATGCTAAAAGATCAGAGAAGCAGAGCTAGTTCTTACCTCTACCAAATCCTCAGACTGAATAGGTGATCCTGTCCCTAGGAATTCTCAGATGGAATGCTGTCTCTATGAAACCTCAGACTGAATGCTCTGAGCTCCTGTCTCCTCCCACCTCCTCCTGCTTTATATTCCTTTCTGCCCAGCCACATCACTTTTGTCTCCACCTCCCTAGTGCTGAGATTAAAGGCCTATAATCAAAGTACTGGGATAAAAAGGTATGAGCTCTGTTTCTCTTTGAAACTGGATCAATCTAGTGTAGCCCAGGGTGGCTTTGAACTCAGAGATCTGTCTGCCTCTGCCTCCCAAGTGCTGGAATTAAAGGTGTGTGCCACCGTTGCCTAGACTCTATGGATAAACTAGTGATTTAGTGTTGTGAGAATTCATTCAGCCAATAGCTGTTTGGGTACTGGCCCACTAGGGGTGTGGGCTGAGGTACTATAAACACAGATGGAAAGCAAAAAGTGTGTTGTCTCTGTCTCTCTCTCAGCTGGTGGTCTGTTCACAGCTCCAAGCGTCCACAGCGCAGAGGGCCATAGCATCTTTCTTATTTTGAGTGTTCCCTAATAAACATTTGTTATCCTTTATTATGGGCTCTTGTGGACCTCATACACCTACAGCTTAGCTCTGCACTCTGATCTTCAGGCAAGCTTTATTTGTTAGATCACAAACAAAATATCACCACAGGTGGATACAGAAAACCAACTACAGAGTTGTCCAATATCCACACATGGAAGACAAGCTTACATGCACATCACACAGTTACTTACACACACAGATACACACAGTGTCAAAAGACAATCAGCAAACACCCTGATCAAACAGGGATATAACTTGGGAGTAAGTGCTTGCTTAGCATGCTGGGCCCTGGGCTTAATCCTTAAAACAATAGGAGAGGGAAAAAAGGAAAAAGAAGGGAGGGGGAGAAAAGGAGAGAACACAGTCTGGCCATCTGAAGAAAGGGCACCAAGAATAGTATCTCATCTCCTGACTTTGAAGACTAGAGGGCTCAACGGTTCCAAATTCCAAGGCAACCCAAGAAGTAAAAAATACCTTTGCTCACTCATCACCAGTTTCTCCTCATTATATGCCAAATGTTTGAAAACTTTACATCTTTTACAAAGCTTATGGACATGTGACCTCATGGGCAAAACTAACAACTGTTCTGATGTCACTATCACTGCACCTATGCCATGAACACAGGGGCAGTAATGCCATCGTCTGAGAGATTAAAGCCTATCTGAGTAATGTCGGCACAAACTGTTTTGGGGGGCCTAGGCACTCTACTTACCTTGCTCTTCATGATCTTTGAAGTGCCACCAATACCCTTTGGAAGGATGATAGCGACAGTATGACATAGCTTCATCAAAAGCTGACTGAATACCATGTACTGCGGTGAGCTTGGAAAACAAAACAACAACCAACAAATTCTAAATCTCTCATGAGGTCGAGTAAAATGTCCTAAGTAAATATAAAATATTACATATGCAAAGATAATAATTCCCTGTTTTCAGAATCTAGATTATCATTTGACTGGAGTTGTAAATAGCCATATCCCTTATATAAAATAATTAGCATTTCTATGTAAACTATGAATTCTCCAATAGTCTTTAAATCATCTCTAGATTACTTACAAGTATAAGTACTGTACAAATAGCTGTTACAATGCATTGTTTAGGGAATAATAAAAAGGGCAACAAAAATAATAGCAGAGGTGCAGTGTTCTTCCAAGTGTTTTTATGCATATTACTGATGATGTGGAGCCTACAGCTCTTCAGACTCTATGTATTAGCACTGACTTGACCCAGAGGAAGTGCTCAAAACCCTCTAACAGTCAACATTTTTTTTTTTTTTTTTTTTTTTTTTTTGGTTTTTCGAGACAGGGTTTCTCTGTGGTTTTTGGAGCCTGTCCTGGAACTAGCTCTTGTAGACCAGGCTGGTCTCGAACTCACAGAGATCCGCCTGCCTCTGCCTCCCAAGTGTGCCACCACCGCCCGGCAACAGTCAACAGTTTATACCAGCTTACACAAAGCAGAATAGGGTATCTCATTAAGAAGTTTGCATTCATGTTCAAAGAATGTAGAAAAAAATAACCAATGTGTACAGGCACACATCTGGAATCTTAGGACTTAAAAGATGGAGGCAGTAGGACCAGGGGTTTAAGGCCATCTTTGGACACATAATGAGTCCAAGGCTACTGTCTTAAAGAAAAAAGATAAAATAAGGGAAGGGAAGGCAAAGGAAAAGAAAGGAAGGGAAAAGAAAGGTGGGGGAAGGAAGGGGAAGGGAGGGAGGAGAGGGGAAGGGAAGGGAAGAAGAAAAGGAAGGAAGGCAAAGGAAAGGGTGAGGGAGCAAGGGAGGAAGGGAGAATAGGCAAGAAGGCAGGTAGGCAGATAGATGTGCAGGTAGGTGAAGACACGTACCACTCTGGAGTTGATCACTGATCCCAAGTCTGGTGCCTGATAGATGACTCCAGCAATGATATAGTAGTCAGCCAGTGGGATAACTGAAGCAGCAGGAAAAAATGCTTACAAACACATCTTGGACACAAACTGCTAAAAAATGGTGTTTTCATAGAACAAACTAAACTTTGGCACTTTACTATATGGAACTTTAAGGGAAGATCCTGCAATTTCTCTCCAAGTACACAGTATGGGAAAACAGTCATACTGTTCATATATGTCACCTAGGATTGTTAACAGTTGAGTAGTTCCATGCAATTCCACCCACAAAGCCTAAAGAGTTTACTCTCTGCACTTCACAGAAAACATACAGGACTTCTCAAATCCCAGGCACATCTGAATCAAGTTTAATCAGCCCAATGCATTTTAAGATTATTAAAATGAGATTGTTACTAGGTCCATAGCACATTTCAGCAAAGCCAATGCTGTCAGTGAACCAAACCGGGACAGAAGACTGAAGAACATGAGAGACTTAGAGACCAGAGTGACGACATCTGACGCACTACACTTGCTTCTGAGTCCTAAGGACAAAGACAACTCTACTGAGCTTGATACCATCTTGTGTCATCACTATATCCTGAATGTTCTCAAGGAGCCTTGCTTATTATCTACGGTTCTGTTTTTCACTATAGAGACTCTATACTTTCCATTTGGAAGGAAGACTTCAATTCTGAACTGTAACTTCTTTGGCAAGTTACTCTCTGGTATCAAAAGGACCCAGGGAAAAGGATGTCCCCCAAGTCTTTATGTACAGGATCTACTTGAGAGATGTCTCTCAGCAATACCACCTTGCTTTTCTACTTTGAATAATCTCTTCTGCAATGAGACTCTTAAAAATCTTGAAGTGTCCATCATCACTAAAGTATATGCCTCAGCTCTGATTCAAAAGCAAATCAATGTTGTTTCCTAAGCAAATATTCATTTGGCAGTAAAACCCAGGTAAGATTTTTGGTTGAATGTGTCATTTGAAGATACTCAGTAGATCCTCTATGGATTTAATAAAACTATATAGGCCATGTCTTTTATAAAGTATTAACTCAGAGACTGAGAGGAAATGAAAGTTATTCAGGAGGCTCAAGGTCCAGTGGAAACTCAACAACCGTGCTCACAGGAAGAGCTGAACTATCTGTATCTGACTTCCAGTGCTAATAGAGCTTTTGATATACTTCTTAATTGTAGCTACACCTGCATGCCCAACCAAAACATATACCATGAATATGGTGGGAACTGTTTCCTACTAGGAGTCTTCAATTCTAGTGGGCAGAAAATGCCTAAGTGACCAGTCCTCAAAAAAAGCCTTAGGCTCACAATTTCAAATGGCTTCCTGTAACAGAAATATGTATGATGTGTGTATGTGTATACGTATATATGTATGTATAGCATCATCTTAGGCTGACTAAAAAGCACGTTTGATATGGATCCTCAAGAGATATTGACTCCTATGAAGTCTTTTCCTGTAGTTTATCTACTATGTGGCCTTACCAGGCAACCATAATGAATTCTGGCCATGAGTACAATAGATGCTGAGTCTGATGAGTACACCCCTACAAGTACTGGATATATATGTAGTTTATGGGACCTACAGAAACAGAACTCAGTGCAAAAAACAAACAAACAAAAAAGGCCTAACATACCAAGTCCTGAATGGTACACCAAAATAAAATAAACCCCTTCTTTAAAAACAAAATAAAGCACACAGGTCAGAAAGTAAACAAACTGTACTGGCTTGTACCTTGAGCAGGGGACTGTCGCTGTTGCTTCCTAATGATGAAAAGAATGGGCTCTTGAGCATGTAAAAGGATGTATTCAACTCCAACCATCTGACTGAAATGGAGACACAAAGAGATCTATGAATGATTCCTAAAACTTTGTAGGACACTTAAATTACCAAATAAATTGCAACAGCAGTGTAAAAAGGGGACTAAAATTGCTTATGATTAATGTTAACAGTTGGCTATTGAATAAAACCAGCTATTTTCCTAGACAGTTTGATGTGGGATTCCCCTCTGTATGTTGTAAATATGTTTTATTACCATTGGTTAATAAAGAAGCTGCTTCGGCATATAGCAGGGTAGAATAAAGTCAGGCAGGAAATCCGAACAGAGATATATAAAGTGGGCAGAGTCAAGGAGAAAGACACCCGCCAGAACCTTACCTTACTAGTAGGTCACAATCTTGTGGAGATACAGATTAATAGAAATGGGCTAATTTAAGATGTAAGCGTTAGTTAATAAAAAAGCTTGACCTAATAGGCCAAGCAGTATTGTAATTAATAAAGTTTCTGTGTGATTATTCGGATCTAGGCGGCCAGGAAATGTAAGAGCAGCCTCGTCTACAACAGTTGGTATATAAACTAAAATGTGGGTTTTTATACAAATTTATACATTTGTAAAATCCATAAAAATTCATGAATTTAAATTTGGTTTAGTAACAATATGCTTAAAACTACAATAAGTTACCTTTAACAGCTATAATTACATTATATCAAGAGTTATTTAAAATATAGTAACTAAACTTTATAAAACCACTGAGCCATCTCCCCAGCCTAAAACTTTTGGTTTTCCTTCCAAAGGTTTAACAGTGTCTGTCACCAATTACCACACACAGGTAAAATGACCAATCACTGTAAAACCTCTAGTTGGCAAAGGTGTTACCTTCTTAAGACAACTTACTTCAAGTGCTCTAATGTTAGCCTCTGCATCTTGACCACTTCATTATTACACGTCCTGTCATAAAAAGGATTGCTTCTCTCTGAAAAGTAATCTAGAACACTACCACTGTTCAAAATGGGGATCCAAGAGCTATCAACCCAAGAGATTCCCAGCAGGTTATCTACAGGAAAGAAACAAAAGAATTAGAAACAATGAATAACCTAATACAATGAATATCTACTATGTGTTATGAATTAATGATATAGACTCTGCCCTATGTACTCATAGTTTTGGCTGTGAGCCTAGCCTTTAACAGGTGAGCCATCTCTCCAGCCCAGGCCTATATACTCAACAGTCTAAACAGAAGACAGAAACATGAAAAAAAGAACACAGTAAGGACTATAGTAAAGTTAGGTATAGACTAATTGTAAAAAGGCAAATGAAGGAACAAAAACACTTTCCAGAGGAAATGAAAATTACTTTTTCATGGGGCAGGAGGCGGCTTCTGCATTGTGTTAAAGAAGAGAGGCTCACCATCAAGAAATGGAGGGTAAATTATTTCCCAGCAGAGAAAACTCATACAAAGTACAAAAAGATAAAATATATTGTTTATATATCTTGATTTTGAATAATTTGATTGGGTAACAAAATGTTAAGATCTAGATGTTAAGACTAGAAATCTCCAAAGATTTTAAATGACTCAAAATTTTTCAAACACACCCACAACCACCAGTTTAAAGATCCTTCCATTGGCAAGCAAAGAATGTTAGGGAACTTCTACGATGGACAAGAGGTGAAGGATTTAAAAGTTAAGAGGCAAATGGTGAGTAAAATCCCCTTTTCATAGCCATAATGTTTCAGATTCAGAATAGAATTAAATCTTAATTTTTAAAAAGACATGGTTAGATCCAGAAACGGTGAAGACCTTCAGGACATAGCACTCTAGGAAGCTAAGACAGAAGGATCAAGAGATCGAGGCCAGCTTGGGCTATATGATCTTGTCTCAAAAGACACAGTGAGTTAATTTTCTATAACTAAGGAGTTTTAATGTGCACTAACTATGATGATGATGTTTCATGTCAGTACCTACAAAACATCACTAGAGTTAAGTTATAAACATCATAATGCTTATATAATACCGGTTGAAAAGCTTCACCTCCTCTATACAGCTACCCTGGGCATCTCTGAAGAAGTCAGATCTAACTTAAGGTGACAAGTAATTCTGTGCAAAATGAATCAAATGTAAAAAAGTTGTGACATGTAAAAAACTAAAAAAAAAATAAATTGTGCTTTATGTGTTCTAAAATAAAGGAGACAAACAGATGATGTATGCTAACAAAGATTATACAACCATCTATATCTATCTGAATATAGATAGATATAGAAATATACACACATATGTTACATACATATGTATATAAAGATATATAGCTAGATAAAGTCATAGTCAAAATATACAAAAACAGAAACTGTTTTCAGAAAAAGATATCTCTTCTAATGAAAAGAAACAAAGGGAAATGATGACTAAGATTTTAATTCTCTAGTTCTAACAATTTTATTTACTGTAAAACATCCATTTCTTTTAGCTATTTTAGGAGATTGATTTTTTTCCCTTAAAAATCTTTCTTATGCCTTATCTTTCTAACATTTACCAGGCAGAAGCCATTTCATACCCATATCTATTAACTAACAGTCGATAGGGAAGATCTTTACTTACACATACAACATTATGTGTTAGATGCCGGGCACACTGTAACCCAATAAATGTTAACTGTGCCAGTGGTAGTGGTGATCTTTTCTCTGCTCTCATGGCAATTTTAATACACTGTTATTACTAATTCTTGTATCATAACCAGAAACTCAGAAATGTGCTCCCACTAAGTTGTAAGTTTTTATTGAGCAAGAAAATACTCATCAAATGCTTACAATTCACGACTGAAGGCCAAGACAAGTATGATTTACTCTATTAATCAATATTTTTGTTGTTGTTGTTGTGTACCCCCTGCTCTGCTTTCCATCAGCAGCTGTCTTAGGAGACTGAATCTTGGAAGACTGTTCTGTAGACGGATGGACAGTTTATACCTTCAGGTCCATGAATGCTTTGGGAGTCTATGAATATCTGGAATCCTACTGCCAAAATTGGATGCTTTCATACATGTTATGTAAAGGGAAGTAGGGGGTTTGTAGATTACAATAAACCTTCAAAGCAGCCCAGTTAATCACAGATCTTTATCAATCAGTTTAAACAGCATCCTGTATCCAAGGACATTCATGTACAAAATACTTAACTGGAATGAAAAGTAAAGTCTTTGACTGGAAAAAAAAATGTATTTGTCCCACGTTAAGATAACCTGTGATCACAAGTTAATAAATATAACTACTACCAAATCAAACAGATTCAGTCACTTCTCACAAATGTAATTTTCCAAACTATCTGCAATTTTAATCCATTCCAGGAAAGTATTTTAAAGTTTTTTAAACTCTACCCTTGCCCCCGTACACTATTCTCCGCAGAGAAAATAATCTAATAAATAAATACATAAATTAAAAGAAAGACAGATAGAACATGCCATCCCCATTTGATCAAAACTCTGCAGTGACTATGTCTTACTCAGAGGAGATAAACCTTACCCCACCCTACAATACTTCTCTAATTTATCTTCCCACACCTTCTCACTCTACTTCTAGTGATCCCAGCTTCTCTGCCTTTCCTGTAAACAGCAAACATACTATAATGATGCTAACAAATCCAAATAATAAGTAAAACATTAAAAATTATAAATAATCAAATATAGGATCATAGACTACATTTTTCTCCTTTCATTTATCAGCAAGATAGCGTGGTGAACAGCTACCAGCTTAGCACTCAGCAATATTCCACAGATAAACTTAAAACTTGAAATTCTTCACAACGGAAGACAGGTAAAAATGTGGTCCAGAAATACTCATAACCACTACTTAAGTAACTACACATAAGCTAGTTGGAGCCTGAGTTCACCTAAGATAGCATCAGATTATCTCAAAAGATATTTGATTTAAAAAAACGAAACGTGCCGGGCGGTGGTGGCGCACGCCTTTAATCCCAGCACTCGGGAGGCAGAGGCAGGAGGATCTCTGTGAATTCGAGGCCAGACTGGTCTACAAGAGCTACTTCCAGGACAGGCTGCAAAGCTACAGAGAAACCCTGTCTCAAAAAACCAAAAGAAAAAGAAAAACAAACGAAACATGCTGATTCCGGTAACTAATTAATTAAACTCAATAAACATACAGACCATGGAAGTAGGTAGTGAACTTGCTTCTTGGGAAGAAAGGGTTCAGCGGGAGTGGGGAGGATAAAAGAGGGTAATAGGCAGTTTATATGATCAAAACGCAGTATATGAATGTATAAAATTGTCAAGAAAAAAAAAAACAAAATATATACGAACAAAGCAAACATGCTACCCGAAAACAAGAAGCAATGAAGACGTTGCATCTCAATTTATTTATTCTCTGACTCAACAAAAATGACAATACCGCTACAGCCTGCCGAAGATAACTACCGAATGACAAATGTATTATAGACTAAAAATTCAAACATTAATACGAAGACTTGGGGTTTTCTGTCCGGGGATCCGTACCTTATTCCACTTCTCTCTTCCCAAAAGCTATCCCTTCACCCCTATAACGCCCCAGCATCGCAGCAGATAAGGCCAAAACTGCTTCTAACGCTTCCGTTTCGACTCGTTTAACGAGACTCGTCAGAATACGGAAAAATTTAGACAACTTTTCGTCAAATTAGAGCCTTACGTTGTCCAGAAGCCACTCAAAAGGACTTGCGAGACCTCATAAAAGGGTGTGAAGCTGACCTCGGCGAGCTATAAAGCCCCAGTAGAATAAATTACCTCGGATATCCACCGCCGCCATAATTCCAAAAGCGCTCGTAGAGCTTTCTTCCGGCGCACCGTAACGGTAATGAGTGCCGCGACGGAAGCGGCGGGTTGACTGCCGTACGGGAAGCAAGGAGGGCAAACTTATTCTCGCGAGCGTGGGGACGGGTGTGGGAGGGAGTGGGAGCTAGTGAAAGGAGCCGAATTAAGTTTTGCTATTGGACACCTACGAAGAAGAGCAAAGCGAGGCCACCGGTGGCGACCGAGAGGTGGAAGAGGTGGGGCCGACAGAAGTGAGCCGGGAAGAAGGGAAGGGCAGGACCTGTAGACCCTAGTAGATCCTTACTAGAGAAAGGAGGAGGGTAGCGTTGCAGTACCTGCCAAGCTGGAACCCGCTGAGTCTGGAGGGACAGAAAGACAAAAAAAAAAAAAAAAAAAAAAAAAAAAAAAAAAAGCAAAGCGTCAGGACAGAACAGCGGGGAAAGTAATTCTATTAAGAGGTAAAGAGATTGAACAGAGTCCCGCCTCATGCACACCGCGGATATTCTAAAATTCTCCTGTAAACCGAGTCTAAGAGCCAAGTGGATAGCAAATTTGGAGCCAGCTTGGATTACATAGACAGTATTTTCAAAATAATAAAAATACCTCATGTGTATATAAACAAGCCGTTAAAAACCTAAACCAATGAAAAACCTGAATTAATTTATGACTAAATTTTGCAAAATAGGAAGTGCTTCTGAGGTAAACTATTAAGAAGATTAAGGGAAAAGGAATGTTCCGAGTAGTGTCTGCTTTCCAGGTGGTCGGAAACAGGCAGGGAACAATTCTGAGTTGTGGAGAAGGCATGGAAAACAATAGAAGGACTTTCTGTGTCTAATGTGACTTTGTAAAAGCAAAATGACGGAGATGCCTGCAAACGAGACAAGACTCCCAAAATCTGAAGGAAGGCGCCTACATTTTCAAAACTAAGTACTACCAAGCTCCCACTCCCAGCTTTTAACCATAGCCAACAAGTAAGCCAGGGGGGCTACTCTTTTAATTGGGATTTTTCCACTTATAGACTAAAAAATAGCCCATTTTAAATCTCAGTGTACTAAAAGCATATTTCTTGTTCGCTTCCATTTTTTTTTTTTTTCCAAGACAGGGTTTCATGGAGCCAGTCCTGGAAGTAGATCTTGTAGACCAGGCTAGCCTCGAATTCACAGAGATCCGCCTGCCTCTGCTTGGGATTAAAGGCGTACGCCACTACTGCTCAGCTCACTTCCATTTTTGAACTTGGAGTTGATCCATGAAATGAGGTGGAGGAAATAGATATGCACAGAGAAGTCTGCACGAGCTGAGCTGTGTTTTCTAAATACAAACAGCTTCGGCAGGAAACAGCAAGCTTCTTGTTTGGTTTCACTGATCTAAGCAGATTAGGAGAAGCTGTGACAGAACACTGGGGAAGCTGGTAAACCAGATTCAATCAGACTCAGGAAGGCCACTGGGTTTTGCAGGCACTGGAAGAAATGTGATTGAACTTCCAGCTTAGAAAGGTGCTTTAAAGAGGGTGAGTTAGAAGTGTTCTAAGACTCAAATCAGGGAATCTATTTTGGAGGTCATTGGAAACCAAAAGAGAGTGACTCCTGCAACCCAGTAGAACTGGCCCTGGAGGTGTAGGTGTGGGGGAACTGACCCTGTGAGCTGGAAAGCTGGAGAACCGGCCCCACCCCTCCCTGCTAGCTGCTCCAGCCTAGGCAGTGCTGGAGAGCTCACCCTGGTGGTAAGGACTGGTAGTGAGGACAGAGCTGGTGGGCTGCCAGAACCAGGGCTATGAGTTGGCCACCCCATCACCCATTCCATCTATGATCTGATGGAGCATGTGAAGGGACCAGTCGTGCAGACCCAAAACTGCAGAATCACCACAACACAGGACAATAACGGGATATCCAAGAGGAGTCCCAGTGAGGGCCCAGCATCAATGGTGTAGCAGAATCCAGAGGCCGCAAACCAGACCATGATTCATAGCAATGAGCACTTGCAAATAAAGATACACACACACACTAACGTATATACTGTGTGATTCACTATGCCACACTACAGCTTCTATGGCGAGATTTTCTTTTTTTTATTTTAACTTTTACTTCATTTTATTTGGGTGGGGTTTAGGGGCAAAGGGTGGGTGTGAGAGGAGAGGAAGATGGGTAGGTTCGAGATGCATGCTGTGAGAGCCACAATGAAAAAAGGAAAAGAGAAAAAAAAACTCCTAAGATCTCTCCTGACCAAAGAACAATGCAGAACACACAACAAAAGCTTCCTTTAGGCTAATGTTCTAAAGAAAAAGGAAGACATGGCTGTGTCCCATACGATATCCTTGAGAAAATGTTCTAGAAAGCCTGAAGTCTGTGTGAGATGTTTTCTCCTCTTATGAGGAGGAATTTCAGGTATTTCATAATATAAATGAAGGCATGAAATAATCTCAGGATTGTAGAGGCAACACCTCTGAAAAGTCGTTCTGAAATCTCTGGGAGGGGGTCCAGTGGCTCAGGGAGAGACCAGGTATCAAGATGGTTTGTGTGTTCCCAGAACATTCATCGCTCATACACGTCACGCAGTACAGGACATTGCTTCTGGAAAGAGCTGCTCACCTAGGGGCGGGAGCTGTAACTGTGAAATAATCCAGTCACTAGAGCTTTAACCCTACAATCCCAAATAAAATAAGCCCAGTCCAGAAGGAACAGAATCACCGGCACCTAATGGATGTCATTCTTCTTCTCACTACAGAACATTCATCAGATGTCTGTGAGGTTGGACGGCACTAAACTTCCAAGACCCCCATGAGGCAACTAAAAGCACCAACAATGGCAAACTCGATGATCAGAATCCCACACCACAGTAGACAATCCCAAACAGCCATCCCTTTCCTTGCGGTTAAGGTCTCTGGATTGCGTAACTGAGTTTGGAGAGTTAGGGAGTGTCCTACTCATCTGTCAAGTGGGAGCCCAAAGTCAAATAGCTGTGTGTCAGGTGACCATCGCAGGAGGTAGCAATAATGTGCAAACCTACTGGTAAACCCTTCTTAAGAACCTGTGAGTAGATGAGTAGGCAGTTTTCTAAATAAGACTATCAAGGAGGGGGATGTAATTCATGAAAAGTTCTTACAGCCCGATAAACCTCTCTGCCGACAATGCAATAATCCAGATCACACCAAATCAAATCGAATTAGAAAAAGCCCAGGTTTAATGGATGCCAGTGCTCCTGAGTGGGCTTCCACTCCCCCAGCAAGGAGCCTTGAAGAAAGACCAGAAACCACGTGTTTGTTCTCTGGGTTGCTGTTTAAATACCATGTGGGAGTGGTCTTGAGTATCTCTGAGGAGGGGGTCATCATTTGGCAGGCTTTCTTGGGGGTGGAGTCTGGACTGAGGCAACTCCCAGCGGAGGGGCTTGGGATGGAACTTTCTACCCAAACATTCCAGACTTTTTTGGTTATAGGGGTGCCAGGGGCTTGGTTGAAGCCTTAACCCGAACAGTTCAGTGGTGGGTGCTTCCCCTAGCATGGGCAAGACCCTGGGCTGCATCTTTAGCATTCGAAAGAAGTTGTAGCTAGGTGTGGTGGCTCACATTTGTAATCCCAGCACTTGTGGGACAGAGGCAGGAAGATCGCTGCAAGTTCGAGGCCAGTCTGCTCTAGAGAGTGAGTTCCGGCCCAGCCAGGGCTCCATACTGAGATACTATTTCAAAACCTCCCTTCCAAAAAAACTCCCTAGATTTAATTAATAATACCATTAATTGATCCATAAAAAGGATTGCTTCTTTCTGAAAAGTAATCTAGAGCACTACCACTGTTCAAAATGGGGATCCAAGAGCTATCAACCCAAGAGATTCCCAGCAGGTTATCTACAGGAAAGAAACAAAAGAATTAGAAACAATGAATAACCTAATACAATGAATATCTACTATGTGTTATGAATTAATGATATAGACTCTGCCCTATGTACTCATAGTTTTGGCTGTGAGCCTAGCCTTTAACAGGTGAGCCTAATATTCTTATTGTCATTTTAACCTGGGTCTTATCTACATGTGGGTCTCACTGTTAGTCATACTTATTTCATCTTTTTCATGATTAAAATCACCAAAGATTTATCTAATTTGATTATATTTCTTTTAAAAAAATCAATTCTTACCTTAATGAATTCTAGTGTGGTTGCTTTTTCTCTTTCATTTATTTCTGCTCTTAATCCTGTTCTTTCTAATTCTTGTGACTTTTCCCCCTAATTTAAAAAAAATCAAAGTTATCTCAATATTGCTCTTTTAATCATTTATTGCTGTAACTTTTCCTTAAGGAAACACTTTGTTATACACCTTGAGTTTGGTGCAGCGGTTCCCTTTTCATTTTATTCTGAGTGGTTTTTTTTTTTTTAAGTCTTGACTCGTTTTTTTAACCCTGAGTTTTTAAAAGAAAAAAACTTGTTTTTTTTTTAAATTTACAAGTGTATGTAATTTTTAGTTTTATCTTTTTGTTATTCTGCTTGCCTTGCTCTCAGAAAATATTTTCTGTGCAATACCTATCCTTAATATTCCTCGGATCCCAGGTCTGCAGCAACGGGC
Organism: Alexandromys fortis; assembly: GCF_014885135.2. NCBI lineage: Eukaryota > Metazoa > Chordata > Mammalia > Rodentia > Cricetidae > Alexandromys > Alexandromys fortis. The sequence continues at coordinate 32,421 of NW_026068031.1, forward strand.
TGTAGTCCGCCTGTTCTCCAGGTCCTCGGATCCCAGGTCTTGTAGACACAGATCTGCACAGGTTGGCCAAAGTTGACACCTTCCTTGCCAAGGCCCACAGGTGACTGTTGGGTATATGCAGAAGAAAAGACTCAGGAAAGGGAGGCTGTCCTGACTTTTCACACATAAGATTTCCTCCCATGGTTTATGCATTAGTAACCCAGATGGGGAATCATCAATTCTGACTTCAGAAGAAAGATGAATGGTAAAATTCATTAGGTTTCCTGAATTAAAAAGAAAAAAAAGAGTAATGTCTTCCAAGAAAATAGTTAAACCACCATGGGTCTCATCTGTATGATTTAAAATTATGAAGTAGGTCATTACTTGGTGTCCTGAGTCTAGGGTACATCTAGCTACTTGACAATCACAACCCATCTGTCCAAAATTAGTCAGATTGTTTTGCACACCTGGAATGAAAAAGCATTCACTTCATTTTAGGGTTGTCAATGTATTGTTGTTGGGTGTAATTCATGTGCATCTTGATTATCCATTCTGATTTTCCTAAAATGCTTGAAAAGAGAAAGGAATATACAAAATGTGTAATAAAGGTTCTCTTTCAAGAGTTCAGCGTCATAGAAAGAGGGGATTTGGATAGTGCTATGGTTTGATCTGAACACATAACCGCAGTCAGAGCCCCATCCCTAAAGGCTGTGGCAACTTTAGGGGGTGGCATCTAGAAAGAGTGCATGAGTTCCTGTCTCACACTGTGCTCCCAGGTCTAACCACCGTGTCAATATATCTGCTGTATTCTCCTGTCGCTGGGGTGATGCTCCACCTTCTCCACTATGAGGGACTGAAATCCTGAGCCCAAATAAATCCTTCCTTCTTTCAGTGGTTCCTATCAGTTTATCACAAGAGCCAGACAACTAATGAGTTCAAATAGAACCTTGTTATCTCTACTTATAAAACAGGGAAAGCAAACAGACACGTGACAAGCTGCCAGGTGTTGAGGAGGTCAATTAGGACAACAAGCGAGATGGAAAGTAACCATCAAATCTCATGAATATATTTTCTGCATTTGTGCAGGCAGGGGGGCAGAAAAGGAAGAAACTGGCTCCTAAGGGTGTTCCATTTTCAGAATGGCAGGGTGAAGTGGAAGCACAGATGGAGAAATTGCCTTACTGCCAAAGGTCCCTGAGTAAAAGGCTCCTAATGTTTCTTATTGATTTGTGGGGCAGCAGGAAGGAAAAGGAAAGACTAGAAGTGAACAAGCACTGAGTCAGAATAAAGGACACCTGCCTCCAAAAACCCTCAGTAGCAAGGTCTTGGCAAAGGTACCAGGGAGTGTCTCAAACAGTATTCCAGTAGAGATGCCTCCAGATGCTGGACCTGATCTGTAAAATGCAGCTATTCACACTTCTGTCAACGCTGCATTAAGGAATAAAAAAAGATTCTTCCTCTTGGAGTAGTTGAAACCAAGACCTAATCCAAGTTCAAATTCTCCACTTCTCTCCCTATGTCCTGTCCTATTGTCTGTGTTCTGTCAACTGTCTGTTGAGTGTGTCTGTCTGTCTGCCCCTAAGAAAGGGCTTTGTGCTCACAAACACATGGAAATTAAACAAAGCTCACCTGAATCATCAATGGATCAAGGGAAAAAAACAAAGGGAGAAATTAAAGAATTTCTAAAATTCAATGAAAATGACCACACAACATACCCAAATTTATGGGACACAATGAAAACAGTGTTAAGAGGAAAGGTCATAGCACTAAACGCCTACATAAAGAAGCTGGAAAAATCTAAGACTAGTGAATTAACAGAACATTTGAAAACTTTAGAACAAAAAGAAGCAAACTCACCTAAGAGAACTAGACAGCAGGAAATAATCAAATTGAGAGCTGAAATCAACAAAATAGAAACAAAGAAAACAATACAAAGAATCAATGAGACAGAGTTGGTTCTTCAAGAAAATCAACAAAACAGACAAACCTTTATCCAAACCCACCAAAAGGTAGAGAGAATATCCAAATTAACAAAATCAGAAATGAAAAGGAGGACATAACAACAGACATGGAGAAAATACAGAGAATCATCAGGTCATATTTCGAAAACCCGTACTCCACAAACTTGGAAAACTTAAAGGAAATGAATAACTTTCTGGATAAACACCACTTACCAAAATTAAATCAAGACCAGATAAGCAAATGAAACAGACCTATAACTGATGAAGAAACAGTCATCAAAAGTCTCCCAACCAAAATAAATAAATAAAGCAAGCCCAGGATCAGATGGTTTCAGCGCAGAATTCTACAAGATTTTCCAAGAAGAACTATTACCAATACTCCTCAAATTATTCCACACAATAGAAACAGAAGGAACATTGCCAAACTATACGAGGCTACAATCATCCTGATACCCAAACCACAGAAAAACATTACTAAGAAAGAGAACTACAGACCAATAACACTCATGAACATTGATACAAAAATACTAAATAAAATACTGGCATATAGAATCCAAGAACACATCATCCACCATGATCAAGCCACCATGATCAAGTCGGCTTCATCCCACAGATGTAGGGATGGTTCAACATACGAAAATCTGTCGACATAAGCCACCATATAAACAAGCTGAAAAATAAAAACCACATGATCATCTCATTAGATGCCAAAAAAAGCTTTCGACAAAATACAACATGCCTTCATGATAAAGGTCTTGGAGAGAGCAAGGATACAAGGAACATACCTAAACACAATAAAGACAATATATGGCAAGCCAACAGCTAACATCAAACTAAATGGAGAGAAACTCCTTGCGATCCCACTGAAATCAGAAATGAGACAAGGTAGTCCACTCTCTCCATATCTATTCAGTATAGTTCTTGAGGTCCTAGCTAGAGCAATAAGACATCAAAAGGAGATCAAGGGGAAACAAATCAGAAAAGAAGAAATCAAGCTTTCACTGTTTGCTGATGATAGTTTACATAAGCGATCCCAAAAATTCTACCAAGGAACTTCTATAGCTCATAAAAACTTTCAGTAATGTAGCAGGATACAAGATTAACTAAAAAAAAATCAGTAGCCCTCCTGTACACAAATGATAAAAGGGCTGGGAAAGAAATCAGAGAAACTTCACAATTGCCACATATAGCATAAACTATCTTGGCGGAGAGAGAGGAGAAGCATGGAGGGGAGCAGAGAAAAATTCAGAGCTCAATAAAAATATAATATATATATATATATAACATAAAAGAAAGGACTTTGTGCTATATTTATTGAATAATACAGAAAAATGGAATGGGAAAAAATGAGGGTTTTTTAATTTAACTTTTTTTGAGACAGGGTCTCTCTGTAACCCTGGCTTTCTGTAACTCACTATGTAGACCAGTCTGGTTTCAAACTCACAGAGATCTGCCTGCCTCTGCCTTCCAAGTGCTGGGATTAAAAGTGTTTTCTTTTTTACAGAAAATTTTAACAGTTTTACAGAGGAAGAAGTTGCCTCCCTGACATAGAACAGCACTTAAAGCTGCAAGCAGACGTTATCAACCTATATCCACGCGTTGCTTTCAGCGTTTATGGTGACTATTGTTTTCTTTAAGATAAAGGTTAGTTTCCTGGCTGCTTTCAGTAAACGATTGCCACAACACAGACACACATACACATACCGTACATTCGCATACATTATTCTGGGTTGGGGTATAAAAGAGTACATCATTTTAGATTAAAGCTATGGGTTTAGATTAAGCTGTAAAAGCCATGAATTGTGAACAGACATCATAAAAATCATACTTTTATAAAAGGATACCTTTTTTGGAATTGTATGCAATTACTAGGGGCAGTTGTTGATTTTCATTTATTTATATTATACTTTAGAAGGACAAAGACTAGACACAGGCTGGATAAAGAAAGAAGAAACTTATCAATTACCAACTCTACTGACTTCTCACACAATCAACTTTGAGAAAAGAGGGAAAGGGAAAAAAGAATGGGGATCTGAAAAATACTTGACCACCCTCAGTCTTCTGAACATTGATGGGTCTGCTTTCCCCACACCAGACCTCAGCATCTCCTGGACGATCAGCCCTGGAAGGAGGCTCCTACAGGCTGGAATGATACTCATATTCCAACACTCCTAAAACCCGTCTCTCTAATTTCCATGCTCATTACCTCTCACTAAGAGTATTGTCATAGACCCGCACTTACCATCCCTGCCTCCGGCTTATCGTCCCACTTGAATATCTGGCAAGTAACGAAGAATACAGCGCAGGGCACCTTTGGAAGTTAGATGCGGACAGTCAGTAACTGAGCCCACGGGAGAACAGTGTCTAGTGGCATAGCCTTTTAAAAAAATTGTTTATAATTCTTATTTTATGTGTATTAGTGTTTTGCCTGTGTACATGTCTGTGTGACCGTGGCAGATCTTGGAGTTACAGACAGTTGTGAGCTGCCATGTGGGTGCTGGGAATTGAATCCAGGTCCTCTGGAAGAGCAGCCAGTCAGGGCTCTCAACCACTGAGCCATCTCTCCAGCTCTGTGATAGGGCCTTTTAAAAAGCCAAGCTCATCCATGAATGAATTAGGGAAAAAGAACACTCCACTTCTTTATTCATTTCTTCAAGAGGTAATTATGATTAATAATTATTAGTATATATATTTACTATATTCTGTAGTTGAAAATATTCTTCCTAGTAATAAAAATGGGGGTATTGAAAGAGGAATTTCAGTGAGCACTTCACACAGATGGCATCCAGTGAATGGAAAGGGCAAAGAGGTGTTTTCTAGATGCAGGAAGAAGGGAGAGAAAGAGAAGGAAGAGGAAAGGAGATATATAGGCAAGACACACCCTGCACGTTCCACCAAGGTAAAAACCAAGAACCATTATCCAAGATTGACTTCTGACCTCCACACAAGTCCTGTAGCATGTGGCACACACACGCACTTGTACTCACGAAAACATACATACATGCATGCAAGCATACAGAGAGATACAGAGGAAAGGGGGAGGGGAGGGAAAGAGAATACCCCGAATAGAAATACAGATACGGGCTCAAACATCAGCTGAGATGCTAGCTCAGCACAGCTGTTTCAAACCTACGGTGAGCTGACTCATCCAAACCCAAATACATGCTTGGCACTTTCTATAGACCATAAGCATTTGGCATCATAACTTATCCTCATGATATGATTTCACTTCCGTCTACATCTCTAGCCAATTCCCAGAGCCCTCGTGTTTCTAGCTGCAGAGGCCTATTTCACTTCCAAAAAGACCCATTTACCCTCTGCAAGTTTTCCTCACAAGTCAGTCATTCACCCCACTTTACGTCCTCATCCCACGCACGCACGCACGGCCTCCAAACATAGGACGGAATCAGTGAGTATGAGCTGAGTGGCTGAAGGAGACTGAAGTAACTCTGAGTTCTCTGTGGCTTCTCATGTTGCCATCCCAACTCTTTTCCAAGCCCGGGAGAGTTCTGACCGCAAGTCTCTGACGCTCCTCAGTGGGTCCCTTTAAAGGCGGATGCAGGTAAAAGAATCCAGACCGCTCCTTTTTAGGGTCAGGTTCTTCCATTTACAAAGTTGCACTCGTCCGGAAATTGCATTGCTCCCTATTTAAACTCACGCAGTCACTTGTAGCCGGCTTCTGGGGGTGGCAGTAGCAATTAAAACCAATTACGCAAAGGCCTAATTTTGATAATCTTGTATTGTCAACAGATGACTCACAGTTTGGGCATCTGCAGCTGGGTAGGAGCAGTTTATGGAGAGACCGTCACCTTGGACCATGCGTTCTGGTTGGAGGCAGTGGGAATTGGCTCTCGGGGATGCACAAAGACTTGCGAAATCATTGTGCCCTCAGAATCAGAGATGTCGTGTGCTACAGACACAAACCTTCAGTACATAAATAATGTTGAAGCTTCATGAGAACCACGTTATGTGATTCTTTTTATGCAAAATATTCAAACCAGGCAAATCTACAGAGGTAGGAAGTAGCCTGGTGATCGTCCTGCTGGGGAAGAGAGCTATGGGCTATTGGGAATTCTCTGTACAGTGTTTGCTTGGGGGAGCAGTAGAAATGGTCTAAACTTCAATTTAAGTTCATATAGTTCTCCCTTGCAGCCAGTTTCTGGGAGTTGGGTAAGGCCTGCACTCTAAATATGCTAAAAAGCTTTTGATTTCACATTAATGAAATTAATTAGTGTGAAATTAATTGCCTGTTAAAATGCTTTCCTTCTCTTTTTGTCTGTTCATTTGTTCGTTTGTTTGTTTTTTTTTTTTTTTCGAGACAGGGTTTCTCTGTAGCTTTGGACCCTATCCTGGAACTAGCTCTTGTAGACCAGGCTGGCCTCGAACTCACAGAGATCCGCCTGCCTCTGCCTCCCGAGTGCTGGGATTAAAGGCATGTGCCACCATCACCCAGCTTGTTCATTTGTTTTTTAAGACAGGATTTCTCTGTGTAGCCCTGGCTGGCCTGGAACTCTCTCTGTAGATCAGGCTGGCCTCAAACTCAGAGATCCACCTGCCTCCACCTCCCAATTAAATGTGTGTGCCACCACCACCCAGCTCTTCCCTTCTTTTTTTTTTTTAAAAAAAAGGTGAGGTTTTCTGTATCTGAATCTATGTCTATGCACCATAAGCACACAGCGCCTTCAGAAGGAAAAAGAGGGAACCGGATCCCCTGGAACTGGAGTCATAGGTGGATGTGAGCTACCAGGTGGGTGTTGGCAATGGAACCAGGGTCCTCTTGAAGAACAGCCAGTGCTCTTAACCATAGAGCCATTTCTCCAGCCCCTTAAGAAGAATGTTTCCTTTCTTAAAAGAAGAAAAAATAATAGGAGAAGGCGCAGACAAGGAGAGCAATTGGGAGGAAATATAACTCAAGAGACCGGCAACAACAAAATTAGAAATAGTTCCTTGAACTAAAAAAAATTTTTTCATTTAAAACTTTGTGTATTTGTTAATTTATGTATGTGTGTCTATGTGTGTAATGTGTGTGTGTACATGCTCGCACGCTGGCACATGCATGTGCTATGATATATGTGTAGAAGTCAGGACAACAGCGTTTGGGTCGCAGATATCAAACTCAGGTCACTAGGTTCTAAGTGGCAACCACCATTATTTTCTTACAGGTCCTGAAATTTCATTTTTAACCTTGATATTCCCAGCCCAAACATCATGGTGACTGCTCACTCTCCAGAATTGTCTAGGTTAATCTTCCCCAAACTAACCAGTGCCCTAAGGGACTCACCTCAAGCCAGTAGATGGAGTCTGAGTTGGTTTCTCTGCCCAAACCTGTGACTAGGCAGGCGTGCCTTATAGGAGTCAGGACTCATTAGAAACTGTTTCCTAGTGCTGGCAGTGTAGCTGAGTGGCCCTGGGAATGTTCTGTCACCAGTGCACACATTCATTCATAGCCCCCACCACCAATTAGAAACTACCTCCTTATAGCTGCATGCTTGAGGCCACAGAAGGGTCCCTAAGTACAAACGCACTAGCTCAGCAATGCGGGCGGGCGAACCCTCAGGAAGGAAGACAGCCTGTTTGGTGTTTAGCAAGCATGGCATTGTTAGAGCTGCTCCTGCGAGTAAAAGTTAGGGTATGGCGGATTCACGTTAACTGCTACATTGGACGGACAATGTGCTCAAGGGTAGCGCCTGCACCACGGGACGGTTCGCGAGCCAGGCAAGGGGCTGGAGATTGAAACACGAACACACACAGATAGAGACACGGGCCGTCCTTGAAACAAAATACTGACTTTATTGTGCTCCAGGGGAGTTTATATAGGGATCCTTAACTGCTAGCCACACCCCAGCTCTTGGGATTTTCAGCTGTAACCCCACCAGAAACCACTCCCCTGCCATCAGGTACTCATGAGGGTCTCCTGCTCAGAGCAGCTGCAGGCACAGGAAAACAAGTTGTTTGCTCCGTTAACTCCGCGGGCAAAGGGTCACAGAAAGTCAAGGGTCTGAGAGTCTGCAGCCCCAACATTCAAGCATTCCCCTAGAGATGGTCCCCTGTGAACCGTCCCGGTGAAGGGACTAAGTCCTTTATTCTTGAAGGGGTGTGGGGGTGACTCATCCTAACATCTATCCTGATCAGCATTTCAGAAGTCAGGTGCTGTATTGAAAAGTACCCACAATCAAAGCCCCAAAGGCTCGTGGGGCGCTTTGATTGCTGTAATTGGACTACAGAAATTTACGTTCCAAGTAGATTATTTTTTTCAACCTCAGAGCCACACAGAATGAGTTTCTACAGAATTATATTGCTTATGCCACTAACACATGTATCACATTTTATAATACAATTATAAGGTAAAAGGCATGAGCCAGCCATCATCATATAAGATATATCCATCAAAGTTAAGACATTTAGATCTGGTGCCAATGTTGTGCCTCTCAATACCATGTGACTATGATACAGGTAGGAGGGGCCTCCATGACAGAGTGTCCACCCTGACGCAGTCTCTGACAAGCCAGGAATTAAAACCCTGAGGACAAAGGAGCCACCAGAGAACATAAAACCACAATCATAAAAACAAAAACCTCAGCTTTTGACACCCAGAGTGATTGCCGTAGGTTGGAAAAGTGGGGAGGGGAGGTTAGGGGGTGGAGCAGGCAGTGGGCTACAAAGATCGCCATAGCAACAGGAATAGGCAGACCCCTTTGACAGCTCTTCCCTGATTGGTCCTTATTCTCATCCTATTTACATACCCATATTCCGTTAACCAGAGCCAGCTGGTGCACCATAAATTTGAACGCTCTCGGGCTGCAGACGCAGAACATGCCCAGAACTTGATGGAAAAAGAGAAGGAAAACTGCCAGGAACATATTTGGAAGCTCTCCACACCTGAGGCTCCTTCCCCTGGGCAGGGCGCTTGTCTGAGCTAGCCTCCAGGACTCTACCAGCAGCAGGAAGTAGGCAGACTCCTTCCCGCCTCAGCCTCCACGACCCTCCACCCCAGCTGCAGATGGGAACTCCTTCCCAAAACCTGCTTTTAGCCTTCCATGCCTGCCAGAGATGAGGAGATGGGAGCCCTTCTGCTCCTGTTGCTCCTGTCTGTGACCGGCTTTCTGCCGGGGACTGTTCTTGACACCCCGAAGCCTTCCAGAGCTTCCTAGATTTGTGACCCTCCTCCAAGCGCTGACAGGTCTCTGCTAGCACTCCATTGCTATACAGACTTCGAGCTTGTCTTATTCGAATTGTCCCTTCTCAAATGGCAGTTTGTTTAAAGTTATCTTTGGGGGCTGGAGAGATGGCTCAGCAGTTAAGAGCACTGACTGCTCTTCCAGAGGACCCAGGTTCAATTCCCAGCATCCACATGGCAGCTAACAACTGTCTGCAACTCCCAAGATTTCACACTCTCACACATAATACGTGCAGACAAAACACCAATGCAAATAAAATGAAAATATTTAAAAAAAAAAAGCCTTTCAAAATTAAGTTACCTAACCCATTTAAGGTTATTAATTCCCAGTTAATGATCGAGCTTCTGTTGCTTCACTGTCTGCCCAAGCCATTCTTGGAGGGAAGACAGAGGGGAACCCAACTGGAGACGGAAGATGGTCTCTGCTGATCAATTCACTGGTGTGAAATTCATGTTATTTGACCTGAAACTGCTGGTGGCTTGATCTTAGAATTCCCAGCCTGGAGAACCAGGGGAAATACACTTCAGTTCTTCATCAGTTACTGCACGTGTTACATCTTTAGGAACGGACTTCCTTGGAAATTAGCATCAAGAAGTGGGATACTGCTGTAACAAATACCTCAAAATACAACAGTGGTTTTGGAAGTAGGTAGCAGATGGTTTAGGGGACCATTATAGATAAGGCCCAGGTGTCATGCACAGCCGTGTGACTGGTTCCGCTGGGGGGCTCAAAGCACTAGAGAGAAAACCTGACGCTCCTCCTCCGGGGTATTGCATACATGCTAGTAAACATTTATGATCTTGTTAGAAATATGGGCAGTTCTTATAAAGCCTCAGGAAGAAATGAGGACAAAGACATTGGAAACTAGAAGAAAGGCCATCCTGCTACAAAGTGGCGAAAAACTTAGCTCAATTGTGTCCGAGTAGTTTGTGGGAGGCAGAACTTGGGCGTCATGAGTAGGCTATTTGGCAGAAGAACTCTCTAAGCAAAATGTTCAGAATGTTGCCTGGCTTCTTCTAGTTACTTAGAGTAAAACAAGGAATATGTATGTGTGTGTGGGGTGAAATGTATAATCAAAAGGGAAATAGAATGCAAAGATCTGGAAATTTCATAGCTTGGCAGGAGAATTAAAAAATAAAATATTTAAAAGCAAAACACCAAGGGCATGGTCGAGCAACTTTTTTCTGATGTTATTATGGTACCAGGTGCTATGCATCAGGACGACAGAAAATTCCTACTGACTGCTTTCTGAAGACTGTTGTGGCTGTCTCAGCCATCACCGTCCCCAGATGTCAGGGCCTAAAGAACAGATCAGTTTCAGCTGGGTGGCGGTAGCCCACACCTTTAATCCCAGCACTTGGGGGCAGAGGCAGGCGGACCTCTGTGAGTTCGAGGCCAGCCTGGTCTACAAGAGCTAGTTCCAGGACAGGCTCCAAAGCTACAGAGAAACCTGCCTCGAAAAAAAATAAAACAACAAAAAGATCAGTTTCCAATGAGAGGCCCTGGGTACCCACAGGACCTCACGGCTTGCTGCCCAGGGCCACCTGCAGTTTCTGCTCCATGCTTTCAGGTGCAGTTCTCTTTGGTCACCCCAGTCGCACCTCACCTGTGATGAGACACATCTCTGATGCCTTTCTGGAAGACACAAGCAGTAAACTTGTCAGTCATTCAGTATCAATTCATTACCCAGGCACAGCACAAGAACTCTAGACGCAGTCTGCCTCTGAATGAACGCACCATGGGGGTCTCCTAGAGCCTGTTTAGAGGAGACTCTAGGCTTTAGACTGAATGAGTGATTTGGTGTTTGTTGGGATGTAGTGAATGCATTCTGCTTGTGAAAAGGATTTGGAAGACCAGGAACACAAATGATGCTCTGGTTTGAATGCCTTCAAAACTCTTCTCTTGCATTTAATCACCAGTGTTACAGTATTAAGAGGAGGGGTCTTGGGGTATCATATAGCCATTCCCCTTCACAAGACTCAGGAAGTAAATTAAACTTACAAGTCTAGAAAGCCAAAACCTAGAAAATTCTCTTGAGCGTTTTTGTTTGTTTGTTTGGTTGGTTGGTTGGTTGGTTTGGTTTTTGTTGGGTATTTTTTGTTTGTCTAAGTTGTCAGGCCCTAAGCAGAGCAGAGTGGGAACACATCCATCCCCTTGCCATCCATGGGTCAAAGCAGCCCGACCACTATCACATTGCATGGGTTACGTATTAACTGAGGTCCACTCCCCAACCCAGAGAGTGATCCCTGTCAGGCAGGCTAAGTCATATCCTCCAGCAGTGGCCACATAGCACAGTCCACATATTAACCAAGTATGCTTCCTTGCAGTGCAGGACCTTGCCCGCCCTCAAAAGCATTTGAGATTGGACCCTTGTTTTGTGTGGTGGGACTGAAGCTGTGTATTTCAGATCTCTGCTGTCTGTTGCCTGAAAGATGAGTTGACTTAGCACCCTGGCTTCCCTGCCCTCTCAACCCTTCTATTCGCTTCTCCTGCCTTCCCTAAAACAGGTTATATAAGCAGTAGCAATTGCTGAGAGGAGACTCTCCTACCAGCTGAGCTGCCTGCAGTAGACTTTCTGACTGACTGGGCTGCCTGAAAATTGGGGAAGGAACTCCAGGGAGGCAGCCTTCGTGAGTCATCACCCTTGCTGGGGTAGGCTTTTCAGGGATGCGGCTGCCCCGAGTCATCCGTGCTTCCTGTAGATGAGTACAATCAACTCACCGGTTCCCTAAACTAGACCTGTACTTTCCCCATCTGCCCTCAGTGCCCCGTCTGGGGTGAGTAAACGTTGGCTTGGCACATAGCAGGAGGTACAGAGCCTTCCTTAAAGGGATTGGTGAAAAGGCTTCAAGGATGCTGTTTGGTACTCTTTTGTCATGTAGAGGTGTCCAAGCAAGGCACCATCTTCTGCACGGAGCAGGTCTTTGTCACCACGTGCCAAACCTTTAGGTGTCTTGATCTTAGAATTCCAGCCACCATCACTGTGGGAATTTGGAGTTTATAAGTTACCCAGTCTATATTTGTTCGTTTGTTTTAGTTTTTGGTGGTAGCAACAGATACCTTACAGTATAAGGAAGTGTCGGAAAGAATGAAAATAAATGAACCAACATGGCAGGTATCTCAAAGGTGGGATTGACAAGAACTGGGGAGACGCATGCAATGAATCTAGTTTGTTAGCTACTTTGCTGAGACACAAAGAACAGGTATGTGAGAATCTGGCGGGAGAGTCGGGTCTTGGGTGTGCTGTGTTTGAAGTGGATGTGGATCATCTACATAGTGATGTCATTCAGAGACCTTCGTCTAAGAAAACTCCACACATGAGCTTCATGCTCTAGCAGCCCTTGGCCGTCCAATGGAGCACCAGAGTCATGAAAAAAAAAAAACACCACAAGAGAAGGCTATCTTTCATCAAAGGGTGCATATCCTTCATCATCCTAGAATGGATATGAGCTGACTACGTGCGTCATTCTGACTTCCCAGCCCACCGGGCTGATGCAGAACTCCTCAAGCCTAGGGTTATTATGGAGAAAATTCCAGTTTCTAACCCACCCTGGCTCGCTTTCATTCTAGCCGGCTCACTGTTCCACGAAGAGTCCTCAGTACGATCACTACTCAGGCTACATTCGCAGATATTTGGACTACAGCGCTACATAAGCCCTTCCTTCCTTTCTTTCCAGCTGCCTCAGCCACACACACACACACACACACACACACACACACACACACACACACTGTGGAAGGAAAGGCTCCCCGCCCTGAGGCCAGGTGACTAGAATGGTGGTAATCCTTGGCCTAAATGTTGTCTGGTATTTAAAATTGTCTTAGACACTTACATTCAAACTTTAGTGGGTGTCCTTCAAATTTAACTACTATGAAACAACCCAGCCCCCTTTAGAGAGTACTAAAGGGTTCTTTCATTCGGCAACAAACCTCTCCATATCACAACTGTGACTGAATATTACAGCCTCCCACTTGACAAGCATAAGTTCAGACAGTGTTGTTCATGCGGGCCTCACAACGACCCTGTCAGAGGATACAAGAGCATAAGGCATCAACACTGATTTGTTTATTAATTATTTATTATGCCACAGAAATTTCAATAAATACAATTCACTAACAATTTATTCAACACAATGTAATAAAAAGGATTTTGGCATGATAACTTCCTTACAGTGTACCACACTTTCTTTTAGGCCACCAGCCAGCTCCCAAGTCATGACACAGAGACTTCTTATTAGTTATGAATTCTCTGCCTTAGCTTAGGCCCATTTCTTGCTAACTCTTATAACTTAACCTGTTTCTCTTCCTCTACTTTTTGCCTTGGGGCTCGTTAACTTTTCTTTCTGTATGCCACATTTTTCCGGCTTCTTCCCCGTCTGTCTGGCGGCTGCCTGGCTGCTGGCCCCAGGTGTGTCCCTCTCTTTCTCCCTCATCTTCTTCTTTTCTCTTGAGCCAAGGGTTTTCCTATTTAGTCTCTCTCCCTGTCAGCCTCACCCATCCCTCTCCTGCCTAGCTATTAGTCATTTGGCTCTTCATTAGACCAATCAGGTGCCCTAGGCAGGCAAGGTGAAACAGCAAGACATCTTTACATAATTAAACAAAGGCAGCAGAAACAAATGTAACACATCTTTACACAGTTAAAGTTATATTCTACATCATAAACACCTGTAACATACCTTTATACATTTAAAGTAATATTTCACAGCATAAACAAATTAATACATCTTTGCCTAGTTAAAACAACATTCTACAACATAACAGTTTATGAATTAAGTACTATTGGCATGTGCATGTGCATACAGGTGGGTATGCATGTGGCCATGTGTGAATATTGGCATGGAGGCAGGAGGTTGGCATTGGGTACTTTCCTAAGTCACTCTGCCTTATTTTTTGAGAAGGGTCTCTCATTGAACCTGAAGCTGGCTGATTTGGTAGATTGGCCAGTGAGATCCCACAACCCACCTATTTCCATGCCATATGCCCTTGAGTGTTGGGTTACACCTCAATTGTTGGGAGCTCTGAGGACGTGGCCTCAGGTTGTTATGTTTGTATAGCAAGTGCTTTACCCACCGAGCCATCTCACCACCGCCCCCAGCCCCACCCCACTGAGCCATCTCACCACCGCCCCCAGCCCCATCCCCACCCCCTTACTTTCAGCACAGGAAACACTGGAATCGTAAAGATAAATGTTACCTGCTGAATGCACACAGGTGCTTAATGGCACAGCCAGGATTTGAGCATGAAAAAAAAAAAGCTTTTGGAGACCTCACTCGGCGTTAATCACCATGCCTCAGTTGGTGGCCGCTGAAGTCCCCCTTCCATGCCTGCCACCCATTCGAAGGTTCATCCATTTGTACGTGTTCTGTGAACTTAATGCACTTCACTACCTATAAACAATTAAAATTATGGGGCCGGGAGAGGGTTGGGGGAGTGTAGAGTGCCTGCCATGTGCCAGACAAGCATGAGGATCATAGTTCAAATCCCAGAATCCACGTAAATGCCGTGGTATGCGGTGACCCACCTGTAATCCCAGCGGTCCAGAGGTGAAGACAGGATCCTGGCTAACAAGACTAATAGAATCGATGAGCCCCAGATTCAGTGAGAGACTCTTCCTCAATAAGCAAGTTGGAGGGTGATTGAACAAGACACCTAGCATCAACCTCTAGCCTCCATAAACACACACACAATATGTATATAT
>NW_026068031.1:47251-85607 GCF_014885135.2 Alexandromys fortis
ATATACACACACACATATGTGTGTGTATATAGTTTCAAATGCTTATGCTGCTTTTGTCTTTATGATATTTAATCTTGGGAACTTTTATCATCTACCAAGTTTTTTTGTCAAGGCTCAACATTGGAAGCAGGTGGAGACGGGACGCAAACACAAGCAGCTGCAGGGTCAGTATGATTTGAGGCCCAGTCCCTCTCACTGAGTCTGAAATGCCTCATCATTCTGAAATACCTTAGCCTGCCAGTCCCAATTTCATGCCACCAAAGGAAGCAGGTGGTACCTGCCAGGCACTAGGAAGTACAGCGATATCAGCAAATGCTACATTAGCAAACTGTCTTCTTTCCCTCACAGAGGCACCAAAGTGACAACACATGAGGCAGAATAATAATACCACAGCGAGAGTGTTAATAGGCAAGCTAGGAAGCCACACACACGGACGCCGGTCATCATAAAACCGAGAAGGGATTCCAGCAAAAATGTGGCAATTTGGCACCGGCATCCTGTCTGTCCTTTCCTCTCTATAGTGCAGTGCTGAGCAGGCGCGAAGAAACCCGCACTCCAAGGCTCCTCGACATGGAAACAAGACAACCCATGCATTCAGTGTCCTGCTTTATCTGGAGTCTATCCATGAGCCTGGTTGCTGTCACAACTGCCTACAAGTGCGGCATGACCAACAAAACCTAGCCAGTGAAAAACAAACGGTAACAGACCAAAGCTGCAGTTCTCCTAATTAACACCAGGGGGAGCAAAAGAATAGAAAAGGTTTGAGATGTCCTTGAACCTCCAGGGCTAACTGATGGTCTCTGGTGAGTAAAACCAAAGACGCAGCTGCTCTTTAAATGTCCAAATATAGGCCCTAAACTTATAAAGCATCAAGATTAGGAAAAATGGATCAATCAAAAGATAAAAAGAAATTAATTAAAATTGAAAGGTTATGCATAAGTCAAAAGAAAATAACAACAGATATGTAAACAATAAAAAGATGTAAAAAGAAGGTGTTTTTTTTTTAGCTTAATAACAGAATGACCAAATTGAAAAGTTATTATGTAGGTCCCATAGCAGACTGGTGAAGAAGAAGCAACTGAAAAACTGGAAGCCAGATCATCCAAAGAGATCACATTTGAGAAACACAAAGAAAGAATGAAGAAAAGCCAAAGACAGTCCGGGAAGCAAGTGATGGGTCACACCTCTGACTCCAGCGTCTTAGGTGGGGAGCAGAAGAATGTCACTCAGTGACAAGAACTTGCCTTACTTGTAGAAGGCCCTGGCTCAACACCTAACAGTGCAGAGAGAGAGGGGGTGGGAGGGGGTAATTACTGCATACAGGTTACTATGGGGGGCAAAAGACAATTCTATGTTAATGGGTAAGCAGTTTGTGAAGATACAATGTATACAATTCGGGATGCAACTTGCAACATCAGTAACATCTGTAAAACGAGCTACAACAGAAGTTAAGCTGTCTGCGACCTAAGCTTGAATGCTATAACTTGTTTTATGCAATAAAATAAAACTGGAACATTGCACAAATCATTGAGCTAAAGCAGGAAGGACGTGGGACAATTTGGCGATCCCTCATTCCTATGCCCCAAGCTTACAGTGTTGCCTCATCCTTGCTAAAGTCCACCATCAGCCGAGAAGGAAAGGGCTTCTGTGGAGCGGGGGTCAGGGCAGGCACTGTAGGGTGGAGGGTGACACGGTGATTTGTGATGGCCAATACTGATTGTCCACCTAACATGAAAATACTCTAGGCATGCCTCTGAGGAGGCTTCGATATTGAGTTAACTGAGATGAGAGGACCTACCCTAACTGTGGGCGTTCCACAGGCTGGAGTCCTAGATTAAAAACAAGAAAGGGAGCAGAGCACCAGCCTTCCTTGGTCACTATCTGCTTCCTGATTGAGGATACAATGTGAGTAGCCATCTTATTCTCCTGCTGCAGCCTCTTTCCCGCCATGTTGGCAATGCCCTCCCTCAAACTGTGAACCGAGACAAGCTCTTTCTTCGGGTATTTATCACAGCAGCAAGACAAGTGTCTGGTACGGGGCTGGAACATGCTCCAAGTGGAAGAGAGCTTGCACGTCCAGGACCATGCTGTGTCAGGAGTAACAACTCACACTATCTTAAGTGTAAATGCATTGGTTTGCTTACCCGAGAAGCCCATGGGTGGATACAGCATTCCAAACAGTTGGAGTTTAGCACCGAACTGATACCCCTCCAGCTCTGCCTCTCACCCACCTCTTTTTCACTTCTCCTTATTGTCCAGGTGCTAAGCGAGAAGAGCAAGAAGAACCTGAAGCCCGAAGCCCCCCCCTACAGTATTCCAAACGGAAAGTGAGCTTCCTCTCAGCACCTGAGGCTTGGGGGATTTCCTTACCCGTGTGCCCTCCCTGAACTACAGGAAGAAGTAAGTAATGGTACTGGCTCTATCTAGAATAGGGGCCAGCAATGAGGATGGGGTGGGTGCAGGCAGTGAGAGGGTACCAGTGATTGACAGTTCTCCCAGCATAGGGGAAGTAAGAGTCTCCTAAGTCATTAGCAGGTGTAAATAATGAATATCATGGCCTCCAAGGGGTAGTACAACTGACAGTGGAGACAAGGAGGCTGGAAAGTGGATTGGGTGGTTAGGAGAGAGGAGGGAGGGCTGAAGGATCTTACTTTTCAAAATATAGTTTGGTGACGTAATTATGAAATTAAAGGGAGATATGTTATTAGTCTGGGGAGGGGAGAAGATAACATGAGTTAAAATATGAAATGCACACTATGTCTAGATATGAAATAATTTAAAATCTTCACATTTCCTTTTTATTTATTTATTTTATTTATTTATTTTGGTTTTTTGAGACAGGGTTTCTCTGTGTAACATCCCTAGCTGTCCTGGAACTAGCTCTTATAGACCTGGCTGGCCTCGAACTCACAGAGATCCGCCTGCCTCTGCCTCCCGAGTATTGGGGTTAAAGGCGTGCACCACCACCGCCCACATTTTCTGTAGTAGAATATTTGAAGATTATTCTGAGAAACATTAATGATCGCTTCATAATAAGAGTCCTGGGAACTCAGAGCAGTGAAAAGGAGACAGATTTATTTTCAGTTCTTCAGACTCTGGGCCTCAGCCTGGACAAAAGGCGAAAATTTATTTGGCGCGTCAATTTGGCTTGAACAATTGTTTTTCTATTCCTAATCGCGTTTCTTTGCCTCCCGAATTCCTGATTGGCTAAGCTCTTCACGAAGGTATGGGCTTCTTTGGGTTTAGTATTTCTCCTTCTCCAGACTCCCCCGTCCTATTGGTTCAGGAAGCAAGACTTCATCAAATATACAATATCCTGGGGCTTGAGACACCTTCCTTTTTTAATACAGGGGCTGAGTCACGTGGCAGACTCTGAAACTGCTCAGCCCTGGGATGAGCAGACAGTGCAGGTGCCAGCTGCTAACCAGGGAAGACAGGGGCCCAGGGTCTCCTGCTCCTCTGTGATTCTCTGATGATCAGTACAAGCACCCCATGCTGAAAACGGAACGTAATGATTTATGTCTTACATATGGATGGAAACAGATGACGGAAATGCTATAATTCTTCTCAGGTAAATTGTGCAGTTTGGAGCAATTAGCCGAACATCCTCAAAATAGCTTTGATTTGGTCCGCATGTGATCAAACCCTGAAAAGCTTCAATTTGAATGAACGAGGTTCAAATATCCATGTCTTGTGTCTGCTCAAGAAGCAGAACTGAAGGAAGAGACCAGGAAAGCACCAGCCGTCGCCTTAGGAGGTATGCCCGCTCCAGGACGAGTCTGCAAAAGGAGGAGGCTTTGAAGATCAGTGGACAGCGAAAGAGTGAGAGACTCCAAGGAGCAGAATCCATATCAAGACCCAGAGATGATTCAGAGCTGAAACTCTTACGGAGCGGGAGCACCATGGACGGAGCGGGAACACCATGGACAGAGCAGGAGCAGCATGGACAGAGCGGGAGCACCATGGACGGAGCGGGAGCATCATGGACGGAGCAGGAGCACCATGCTACCACAGTTCTTTCCCTCCAAGTACTTCCCCCTCCCACGCCTGCCTCAGCAGTAATGAGTTATGCCATGAGTAGTGGGACCCCACACGGGACTCTGAGGGGTGTGCTCATGGCCTGCCTGTTCTGGATGAAAGGTGAAGGTCTGATGCTGGCGGATTGAAGGTCCATGATCACTAGACACCGACTGTGGCTCAGTCAACCTTCTCCCAGAGGTTTCTGAGGAAGAGGATACCTGAGGACCCCGATGGAGGAGATACCAAAACACCACTTTACATGCATCTAAGTAAATGCCGTACTTGTTAGTTTGGGATTCTCTTTTTAGGGCCAGCAGCCGACACCAATGGCTTCCAAGGGACTTTCCCTCGTGAGCGAGGCACCAAAATGGCTTTACTTTTGATGAGAGATGCAAACAATAAAACATACAGGTGATTGTGCACCTGAGGAGGAGAAAGCAAGATAGCCAGATCCCAAAAGGAGGCCCTGACTCGGTTTACCTGTGCCAGCCAAATGAAGCAGAAGAAAGAGCTAAACTATGTAGGGGCTGATGCCTCTGCTTTTATAAATGTGGACCAATTCATCTCCTTGGATCTGACCAATAGACTGAGCAACACCCCACCCCGGCAGATAGGAGAAAAGGGAAAATCTGGGGCTTCCCTTTCCTACAGCACCTGCTCTTTCTAGGGTGTACAATGGACCAGCATGCGAACTTATCAGAAACATGGAGTTCAGCCCCATCCTAAATGAACAGCATCAGCGTGGACGGCACTTTTTTTTAAGATCTTCGCGCAATTCAAATGTGTGTCAAAGTCTGAGAAACATTAAATTTCTAGCTCCTAGATTCACTCTTTGCTCATTTCCTAAAATAATGCTTGGCAGATGGTCAATAATTAATGAAAGGATATTTGAGAAATTCTTGTTGGCACCTCTTTAATTGCATCTGAGGGGAAGCAAGCATTTCTGGGAAGCTAGAACACACGACAAATGGGTGGCCTAGCCAGACAGAAGCATAGTGAAAACAAGCAAATAAAATCATTCCAGGCACTGCCAAGTGGGACAGATGGGCATAGTAACTCCTTTCTCACTCCCTCCCCTCATGGTCTTCCCTCCCTGCCTCACTGGTGCTCCCCTTCATTCTTAGGAGTGCTAAGGTCTTGTGTTGACTTCTGCGTTGTATGCAAGGAAATGTCACGTGGGTTCTCTGCTTCTTAAAGCCTGCCCTGTCCTTCAGTCCAAAATGGAAGGCAAGACATAGCAGGGAAAATAGAAAAGGCTCTTTTTCATGTCCTTATTCTTACCTTTAATTTTATAATTTTTTTCTCTCTGTGTGTGTTTATGGGTATACATGTATGGTGTGCGCGGGTATGTGCACACATATATGCCGAGGTCAGAAGTCAGCATAGATCACTCTCCACCTTATTTCTCCAGCCAGGATCCCTCACTGAACTCAGAGTTCACTGATTGAACTAACTAGACTGGCTGGCCAGAGAGCTCCAGACATTGCCCCTCCCCCCACCGTCTCTGGCTCCTCAGCACTGGGGTTATATAGGCTTGCTTGCACAGCCAACATGTTATTGACTGAGCCATCTCCCCAGCCCTACGCCTTACCTTTAAATAGTTGATGTGACCTGATGTATGATTTTTTTTTTTTTGAGACATTACCAAATCCAAGGTCTGGATCTTTATTCAATATTTGTCATCTACAGCTCTGTCTACCCAAAGGACTTTTCTTGGGGCTAACAGTAGAATCTCAGAGCCCTCATTCCCAGCCTCTTCTTTCTGCTCAACCTGATAAACTGCTTGAAAATCAAAAGGGCCAGGAGTTGGCAGATAATTGTGAATTATTGGAGTTCTGTCACAACGTCATTATGGGATCTCACCATGGTAGGACTTAAGGCTTAATATAGTTAGCATCTGCCAAGGACTTATACTGTGCTTCCCAACAAGCCCAGGGGTCATAACCCCACCCCCACCTAATGAGCGAGGAAATATGAGGTTGCCCAGAGTTGAATAACTTGCCCAGGAAGCAACCAGGATAGAATTCCAGGCCACACTGCCCTGAGTTCAAGGCTTCTTAGCCACTGAGCAGACAGAGCGCCTCGTTTGGTGGAAAACTGTAGGCTCATTGTGTAAGCAGAGGCTCTTTTCCCTCTGTAGTCCTGGCACGAGGCTCCAGTGGGATTAAAGACAGCAGAGCACTTAGAAAAGGAACATTCTATAAAACACAAGGTATAATTTCGGATACCGACTTCAGATCCAGTTAAAAGGCTTTAGTTCTCTACAAATGGTAACTACACATGTGAAAACATTCATCCTTAGCATGAAATATATCCCGGTTAAGATGATGTATATTTTTTTATTATTTACCAAATTCAAGAATGTTTATACAAGTTTTACTTTTGTTACTAAGGATGCTGTTTGTTTGTGTGTGTGTGTGTGTGTGTGTGTGTGTGCGCGCGCGCGTGTGTGCTGGGAGCACAGGTTTGCCCCACCTTTTATATTTTTGTTATTCTCTCTCTCTCTCTCTCTCTCTCTCTCTCTCTCTCTCTCTCTCTCTCTCTCTCTCTCTCTCTCTCTCTCTCTCCTTCAGACAAGGTCTCCCTTAGGTGAATCCAATTTGAAGCACACACTTACTGCTTGGCTCCTGAGTGTTGGGAATGTGGGCAGGAGCCACCACATCCAGCTCCGTCACATTTTAAAAATCAAACAAACAAACTGGGTGCTGGGGAGATGACTGAGTGATTAAAGCACTAGTGAACACCGGGTTGGCTTGGGGGCCCACCCTTAGTGCCAGCGATTGGAAGGTGGAGACAGTGGATCCCCAGAGCTAGCTGGTTAGCTAGAATAACTGCTTCCTAGGCTCTGGGTTCAACTGAGAGACCCGCCTCCGTGAAAAAGATGGAGAACATCAATGAAGACTCCCAACATCAACCTCAGGCCGCCACATGCATGTGCACCTGCATCCCACGCCTGTGTGTTCACACACACGGGAACACTCACATATACATGAGGGAGAAAGAGCACAATGACAGTATGTTTCAAGACTTTTTGTTTTGTTTTTGTTTTTCAAGACAGGGTTTCTCTGTAGCTTTGGAGCCTGTCCTGGAACTAGCTCTTGTAGACCAGCTGGCTTTGAACTCACAGAGATCCGCCTGCCTCTGCCTCCTGAGTGCTGGGATTGAAGGCGTGTGCCACCACCGCCCGGCCAAGACTTTCTTGATCTGGGTATTAAACTCAGTGGTAGAAAGTTTGCCTGGCACAAATGAGGCCCTGGATTTGACTCAAAGCCCTTTAAAATTAACGTAATTTTAGAGATAGGAAAATAAGTAATAACAGAAGAATAAATATGAGTAAGTGTAAAGAGCGATGCAAGAGACTCTGGAACAGCATTGCTGGGTTCAGAAACCAGATTTCTGACTGAGCTGAGCCTGGTGGCACACGCCTTCAATCCCAGCACTCAGATCTCTGTGAGTTAAAGGTCAGCCTTGTCCACAAAGTGAGTTCCAGGATAGCCAAGGCTGTTACACAGAGAAATCCTGTCTCAAAAAAACCACACACACACACACACACACACACAGAGAGAGAGAGAGAGAGAGAGAGAGAGAGAGAGAGAGAGAGAGAGAAACAACAACAGTAAAAGGCAAACAAAAAACAGATTTGCTACTTACTAGGAGTAGAATTTCCACAAGTCTTTGTGGCATGGTGTTCAAAATTAGTGTAGCAGCATTTATTTCACTAGACTATTAAGAAGGTAAAATGACTTATCTATAAAGTGCTTAACCCAGTATCTGGCATAGTGTACAGTAAAATGCTCTCTGGCTACAAAGCAATTGCTTCCACACCCTATGGTACAGACATACAATAAATAAGCCATTATATATAAGGCATAGGGGTCCAGTTTAGTGGTCGAGCACTTGTTAGCATGCATGACGCCCCAGGTTCAATCTTCAGAACTACAATGGGGAAGCAGTAAAAGAATATACAATCACACAAAACAAGAAGTTTTTTTTTTAAGGTAATGAACTCTAAACATTGTCCCATAGCACTTATATTTGTTAAAGCACTAGTGAACACCGGGTTGGCTTGGGGGCCCACCCTTAGTGCCAGCGATTGGAAGGTGGAGACAGTGGATCCCTAGAGCTAGCTGGTTAGCCAGAATAACTGCTTCCTAGGCTCTGGTGACAATGTAAGCTGGGAGTAGGGGGTGTTGACAGTTTTCTGTGCTGCAGAGCGGCAGGTCAGTCTGGTACCTATCACTGCCGGTCTTGCATACACCCAGCACTTCCCACATGCTTGTGAGTGATGTTGATACTGCTGGTCCAAGGCCTGACCTTTGGAATAGGACGCCTTCACAGCAGTGTCTCTGAGCCAGTCTTGGAGCTTCGAAAGCACTGGGTTACTGGATCTAAGTCTGAGTTTCTGTTTTAAAGGGCCTGGATTCTGACCTTAGAATTTGAATATAGTAGTGTCCCAGGAGATGCTGATGCTGCACACAATCACAGTAGAGCATCTTTTCTCTCTTAGCATCATAAATGACATGAGACCCTAAAAACGAATCTATATTCTTCACTGCCTATAAATCAAATCCAAGCTCCATCCAGAAACTCCTGGAATTCCTCATTCCCACTGCCACAACGTCAAGTCATTATGCCCTGAATACACCTGAGATATCAAACATCACAGTTCTACGAACATTCCTAGCCTTGGCTTATATGTAGCTTCCTCCTGCCCACCCGTTCAGGGTCCTCAAATGCTGTTATCCCCATAAGGCTCACAGCGCTCCGCAGCAGTTTCTGTTACTCCCCCAGTGACACTTTCCAACCTCTGCCTGGTCCAGTGATTGCTAATGGGGACTGTGTCAACCAGCAGGAAACTGGGCACTTCTGAGGTGCAGAGGGGGCAGGAGTAACTTGTGCCCGTTTTCATCTGCCTGCGGGCCTCATCCCATCTCCAGCACACAGTGGACACTCACGACTGAGAGAAAGAATGTAGGGGAGGATCCTCCCCAGGAAGGGCGCGGAACTGTCTAGTAATGGAAACTGGAACCCTGTGCCCGCCAAGCCTGATGACCCACAGTAACAGGTGTTTCCATCTCCGATTCTGTGATTCATTCTGCATAGCTGCGAACGCACATAAGCGTAAGCACACACAGGCTCCTGGAATAAAACGCCGGGCACGCAAACGTGCACCCAGTGTCCTAGGCGCCCGGGAGACACACCTCAGCGACAACCTGGATCCACAAAGGGGAGGCCCTGCCTCCTAAAATAGTAATGTCTTACCGCAAACAAAACAAGCAATGGCTCCCGTCTTTTTTACCCCATTGCTCCCCGTTGCACCTTTCTTTTTAGTTCTAAAGAAAGCTGTTGGGGTGACCCCTCCTCCCGTCCTCCCATACACACGCACCCCTCCCCCACTGCCTCTTTCGGCCACGGCGAGTCTCAGAAGGTTGGATGAATGAGAACTAGGGGAACCTTTTTGCCGTTAATCCTCCCCTCCGTTGAGCAAGCCCAGCTTCTTCCGGGTCAGCGACAATCACCACCACCACCCTGTTCGGGCCTCGCTGTCCCCTGCACCACGGCCAGGCTAGCACAGGGTCCAGTAACCAGCGGCGGCTGGTTGCGGGAGCAGAAAAGGGCGGGGACGAGGGCGGGCGCCACCGAAGCGGGGGAGGGAACTGGGAGGGGAGCGCTCGCAGGAGGAGGGAGCTGCCTCCGGCGGCTGGCGACGAGGATGGGAGTGCGGGGCAAGCGCGCGGCGCCCTGGGTCACGGCCGCGGCGGAGTCTGCCGGGCGCTAAGCCAGCGCCCGGCGCTTTTAAAGCCGGGATCCCGGCGAGCTCCAGGCGCGGGCGGCGGCCGGATGGAGAGGAAGGCGGCCCGAGCCTCGGGGAACCCTAACCCGCCCGCGCTGGGCGAGGGGCCGCGGTCCGTGCCACCGTCGTGCGTCCCGGGCGGCGGAGGGGCCCCGGAGCGAGGCCAGGCTGGGGCGGCGGCCGAGCCCGCCGAGCTCATCCGGCGGGCGCATGAGTTCAAGAGCCAAGGGGCGCAGTGCTACAAGGACAAGAAATTCCGCGAAGCCATCGGCAAATACCACCGGGCGTTGCTGGAGCTGAAGGGGCTGCTGCCACCTCCAGGGGAGCGGGAACGGGACGCGCGGCCAGCTTCCCCGGCCGGAGTCCCCAAACCCAGCCATCTCTCGGAGGAACAGAGCAAGACGATTGAAGCCATCGAGGTCGACTGCTACAACAGCCTGGCAGGTGAGCCGCGCCCCGCCGCGCCCCCTGCCCCCCTCCCCCCCTCCAGGGGCCCCGCCCGGCCTCGCGTCTGTCCCCTGCTCTGCCGACCAAGTCCCTCTGGGTCCCAGAGCGCCAGTGAGGTACACCGCGGCGCTGACTCCCTCCTGTGACAGTGGTGCTCCAGGGAGGAGACCTGGGAGGGAGGCGCTTGAGAAAAAGTGTGACTTTCAAGATGATGCCTTCCAAAGGCCATAGTCATCTCGAGTCTCTTCCCTTACATACATGGTAAATCTTACCTTTAAATGGCTGGACAGACAGAGGGCGACCCAGCGGAGTCTGGCAGCGACAGCTACTGCTCACCAGTGAACCTGGGTTCAAAATATAGAGGCAGCGCCCAGGTGTGTCCCACAGGCCATGGGTTCTATGGACAGTCAATGCACCTGTCTGCCCCACTAAGGTATCACCCGCTCCAAAGTTGATCTATGCCTTCCCTTCTGTATGCATCCGGTGGGAATCGGCCTTTCCCCAAGTTCTCTTGCCCTAGTAGCAAAGGGGATTTTTTTCAGGATGTCCTTAACAGCCTGAGCAAAATGGATTCCAAAAATGCTACTTTCTTCTCTCCGGGTCTTGCTGGTTGCTCCAGGTTGCCAATTCGTGGTAGGTAGGTTTCTAGCCCTGCTGAATTCTTGCTCTTCTTCATGAAGTTTATCTGTTGGGCTAAAGGTGTACATTTTACAATGTACTTTAGGGGTGAGGCATATATATATATATATATACACATACATACATACATGTGTATATATATATGGTATAAAATCTTTACAGTCTGTTAAAAAGGAGAACTCTGGGTCTTTCAAAGGACTTTCTGTGAAATATGGGAAACGAAGGCATGAGCAACTTGCCTTACAGTGACAAAACCACTCTTCTCTTGTCCAACCCTGTGTGCTGGGATTTGGCATAGTCAAACTTCCCTGGTAGAATAGAAGGACATTCGTTTCTAACCTTAGAAGTTGCCTGAACTAACTATGGACCTGTTCCAGCAAGGAGGAGGGGGATGACCAGTGGATGTGTCTGGAGGCTGGAAATGCCCCAACTAGGCTCTATTCAGAAGTGTAGACCTACTGTGTTCCCTTTGAGCACCAGCCTCCCTCTGCCTTTACATTACTCCACGTTTGAGGTCATCTTTAGGCAAGCGCGCTCTGCTGTGCTACCATGGCCCTACAAGGGATCATCTTTACTAGGGAGAAACTGAGCCTGGGGAGACACTTTATACGTTGTGAAGTAGCTTCCAAAGGTAAAGAATCAATACCAAGTCACAGAAATGGTGATATTGGTCCCAGTGTTACAAATAATGGCGCCAGAGAAGATCGTGGTGCTGAAAGATGGAATTCTGTGAGTCCGAAAAAGGACACTTGATTCCTCTGTTTCCTGTAAGCGGCTGGCATACTGGCTGCTGCCCTGCTGACTAAAGGGCAGAGCGGCTGGGAGCGGAGGCACTCTGGATGGCTAATGCAGTGATTTTGGGGTGCTAATGGAGCCTGCCTCCAGTATTAGCCATAGGTGTTCCAGAACCACATTCACCCCACGCTTCTGGCTACCAGCCAGTAAGTAGCACTGCCTGCCCTCCACCCCACAAATGGCTACATTTCCCTGGTGAAACTCAAGATGTGTCCTTGGTCAGGCCAGCCCAGTCAGGGCAGGGCTGAGGTCTGGTCAGCCCTTCTATCCCCACCACTCAAACACTTTGGAAAATTTCCCTGGTGACAGAATGGAAAGAGATCCTAGCAGGCTTTCCCCCAGCTGCCTTCTCTGAGACCCATCCCTTATTAATATTAATAACTTAGTATGTGTACTACTAAGAACCTACATGCACTTTTTGAGACAGGGTTCACTATGTAGCCCTGGCTGGCCTGGAACTGTACATGTAGATCAGGCTGGCCTTGAATTCAGAGGTCCCCTTGTCTCAGAGTGCTGAGATTAATGGCATACAGCACCACACACACACACACACACACACACACACTACTGAAAGAAATATAGCCATTTGTCTTACAGGAGGGTATCCCGAGGCTCCAGAGCCTTCCATCTCCAAAAACAATGCCTTTGCCATCACAACTTGATGCAGAAAGCCAGCATCTTCCAGACCCCTCCTGTTACCTGGTACCCAGACTCTGGGGGACTCTCAAAGCCTACATTTCAAAATTCTTTGGGGGAGCCCTCAGTCCTGGTCATCAGGAAAGACGAACATACGGGACCTTGATTCAAGGCTCCGCGAGTACCACCCGATGTCTTCAGATCTCGCATAACCGTGTGAGTGATGACAAGATGCACAGTTTTGTCAGGGTCTACACCGTGTGTGGAACATTCATCACCTGGCAGGGAGGCTCGGCACAGGAATCACTTTGACGAGAAGCCTGACATTGTTCTCTTTGCATTGTCACATGAAATCACATCAAAGCCCAGTCTCTCAGAAGTCCCAGCTAGCAGCACATAGTCCTTTCTCGTGGGGTTATCAAAGTAGTAGATACCTATATAGATATTTTCTTCTAGAAAAGAGCAAAACCTTGAAAGAACTGCAGAATGACCTCTAAATCCACCTCCTGAAGAAATCTGTGTTTAGTTGGGTGGTGGTGGCGCACGCACATCTTTAATCCCAGCGCTTGGGAGGTAGAGGCAGGCGGATCTCTGAGTTTGAGGCCAGCCTGGTCTATAGAGTGAGTTCTAGGACAGCCAGACTACACAGAGATATAGTGCTTCAAAAAAAAAAAAAAAAAAAAAAAAAACAAAAAAAAGAAATCCATGTTGAATGTGTGCCTCTGTGTGTGTGTGTGTGTGTGTGTGTGTTTACAAAGCAAGGCTCCTTGCCCTTCTGTGTATACAGTAACATATTCTGCTCTTAACCCCACTTACCATTGTGTCAGAAGCATTTTTACGCTTCATTAAAAATATTTTCATGAAGATTATTTTAAACATAAAATAAAAGACTTAAGTGCATATTCTCAGTTATCTTTGGATAGAAAGGAAAGAAGAAAGACTCGTATTGTTTTGCTAGGGCTAGCACAGTGCAGGCTGTCCCGTGAGGTAGCTTTTACCCTGAGCCCTGGCTAACAAGAAAGAGGGAGCCAAGAGCAGGTTCATTCTGGCAGAGAAGCAGCTGACCCTTCCTTCCATCGGGGATTTGGTGGCCCCTGGACAACCTGATGATGTGGTTCTTAAGGCCCTGTCCTTCACATAGAGCCATATGTAGAGATAGAGGCGTGGCATTGGGAAGGAACTTAGAATAGCCCAGAAACACCTAGAGAATTAGAATGTGTTGCTAAGGGCTGCTTTCTCCAAACAAGCGGCTATGGTGAGGCATCTGGAGAAAACTTACACAAACCTTCATGCTCTGTCTACAGAACCCTCAAGAATAGCAAGGGAGATGCTAGGATGCAGTGAGAGGTGTTAGTCTAACTCCCATTTGAATGTCCCTGGAAGCCCAAGAAGGCTGTGCAAACTCTGCAAATGGCCCCAGGTTATTGTCTGTTCTGACTCAGATTTCATTTTGGATGGGAGGACACTGGCTAGCTGTGCAAGGCTAGGGTTTTGCATGCCTTGTTCTCTGGGAAATTCAAGGGAATGGCATTTTATTCAATAGAAAAGCTAATCTAACCTGCCCAGGAAGACTGAGGAATCTGAGCATTCCTGAGGCCACAGAGCAAGCTTGCATTTGTCATTGACCCTGAGCAAGACACATGATTCTCCTGGGGCCTTAGAACCTTGTGAAGGATAGAATTTTTCCTCTTAGGGCTCTGGAGGCTGCATCTGGGGTATGGCGACAGAGGTGCACCACACATTGCTTTATTGATATTTTCAAGACCCACGATTTAAATGGCAACAGTGGGGATAGGTGCCACTGGATCCCAACAAAAGCTGGAAATCTGTGCCCTGATATTCCTCATGGCCTGCAATAAACACTTACCATTTTGTTCTATTGCCATTTCTCTACCTATGTAGAGCCATGTTGGGGAGATTTGTTTTCTCTTCCCAAAGGGTAGACAGTATCATATCAGTCTCAACTTTAGACCACAATATAAAAGGAACAAGTTCATACCAATAGAAATCCTGGAATAGTGTCCTCTGAAACCACCTTTATTGGCTCTGGTAGACATGTCTCAAAGTCATGGGGTCAGGGCTGGGCACACAATATTCAGAACTGTTCTAGTTGTTTGTCAACTTGACACACACAGGCCAGGATCATTTTCAAAGAGGGGACTTCAACTGACCAAATGCCCCATCAGGTCTGTGAGGTGTTTTCTTGATTATGATTGATGTGGAACAGCCAAGCCCAGTGTGGGCTGGCGGTCCTGGGTTATATAAGAAAGCAGGGTGAGCAAATTATAAAGAGCAAGCCATTAAGTAGCCCCCCTCCATGTCCTCTACCTTAGCTCCTGCCTCCAGGTTTCTGCTTGAGCTCCTGCCCTAGCAACCTTCCTACACAATGACCTGAGGTTGGGATGAGTAAGCCCAAATGAACCCTTTCCTCCCCAAGTGGCTTCTGGTCACAGTGTTCTATCAGTGCCTTAGGAACCTAACTATGTCAAGAGCACAACAGGAAAATATGGAACTTGAGCCGGGCAGTGGTGGCACATGTCTGCAATCCCCGTACCTAAGAGGCAGAGTCAGGCCAGTCTCTGAGTTTGAGGCCAGCCTGGTCTACAGTTTAAGTTCCAGGACGGTCAGGGCTACAGAGAGAAACCCTGTCTCTAAAAACAAACACAAGAATAAAAAAAAAATAAAAACAAAAGAATATAGAACTTGTTCAAGAAGCAGGGAAATCATATCCCTAATGATCCTAAAATATAAAAATTTTACCTGGGACATGACTGCAACCAAGTACTTGGAAGGTTAAGGGAAGAGGGTCATGAGTTCAAAGCTAGCTCTCCTCATCTAACCTGGTCTATATAGTGAGTTTAGGGCTAGCCAGCCTTGTATAGATAGGCATTCAAAATTAGTCAGTCTAGTCTATACAGTGAGTTCATGGCTGGTTACATAGTGAATTCAGACTGGACTGTCTCAAAAACAACCCAACCAAAACAAGGTAAAAGATAAAACTTTTCTTTCATGGTTATTCTCTCTTGACATGTTTTTTTTTTAATTTGTTTTTAATGTCATTACAAGTAAAGTAAGTTAAATTTTTATATTGGAAAGAATTTCACTGTTCATCTGTGTTCTTTACAATATCAGTTTTAAATGAGACTGACTACTTAGCTTGAATGTGGAATCAAAAATTTCACAATTCATGTTTTGTAGTTCTTACAGGCATGCATAATTCATTCCTACTGGAACAGTAGGAAGGCTACACAAGCGAACTGTTTTTATTTAACTTCCTTATATGCATATTTTATGTGCAGATGCCATATGCACCCTTCACACAGGGTTCTCTGATAAGTAACAAAATGGGACTGAACCATGGGTTGCCCTATCCTTCCCTTTCTGCCATTTCCAGCAGAAGTAGTTGGCTAAGCCGAGATTCAACAGAAATAAGAAAGGATTGTGGTCGGATGTTTCTCTTCTACCCACCTGTTCCCAAATACCCTGCAGTTGCTTCCCAGATGATTGACTCAAAGGCTTAATATAAATGATAAATGCTCAGCCAATAGCTTAGGGTTATTAATCATTAGCTTTTACATTTTAAGTTAACCCATATTTGTTATTTACACTCTGCCACATGGTGGTACCTCTATTAGCATGGACATTTATCTCCTGCTCCCTCTGTCTGTCTGGTGACTCCTGACTCTACCCTTCTCCATCCCATTATCCTTAGTTTGGTTGCCCCACCTATACTTCCTGCCTGGGTACTGGCCAGTCAGCATTCTATGAAACCATTTCGAGTGACAAATCTTTACAGTGTACAAGAGGATTATCCCACAGCAAAGGATATGATTGGCTTCTATAGGACATTTGTGTTACTTAGAACATCTCCCTTCACCCCCTGAATTTGAAAACGTTTCTGGTTTAAGGGAGAGTGTGTGATCTCTTGGGTTTGCCAGTGTGTCCACTTAGTTATAGATATGACCTACTCACATTGAACTCTGTGTCGTGCATGGATCTGCCAGAGTCTGTGCCTATGGGGTACTGTGAATTCATATGTGAATGGGGCTTCAGAGAACAGCACTACACTGGTCTCTGGTGCACGTTATATGGTGTCATCAAACCTCCCCTACAAAATGCAAACTCAGAATTGTTGAATGTGAAGAAGGCACCGGAACAATATAGAACCACGCACTGGCTGCTTCTGAACAAGGGCCCTAGGCAGCTTCATAAGTGGTTTGCCTTTGAGGGCAACCCTCAATGAGACTGTAGGAGATGAAGGGATGCATCTAAAATGTACAAAACTAGGTGTAGATGCTGAGATGAAGTTTTAAAAAAAAGAGAGTATTCAACAAGAACAGACATGGACCCAGACAGCCTGCATAGAGGTGGAGGAGTTACAACTGTGATTGAACGGCAAAGAGGACTTCAGAGACTAGTAGCAAACAATTACCTGCTAGCCAAAAGATGAGCTTCGGGGCAAGAATTTGTGGAGAAGGAGGAAAGAGAGACTCAAAGCCACTTTTTTCTGGGACTGTCGTGTAGGTAGCATTTGGACAATGTGTCTTAAAGACCTTCTAAATGCAGCTTCTAAAGCCATCTTCCAAAGAAAGGTAGAAGGATTAAATGTGCAAAACACATTCAGGAAAGACACTGGGAAGAACAGTCTAACCTTGGACTTTGGGCTGAGTCTCTAAGGTGAACTCTGAAGCTCCTTCGGAGGGAGGCCTCCGTGGGACTTTGTCAAGCAGCCTCTAGGCAGAAACTCTTGAAGGGATCTTAAATCCAAATTCCCTACAGCCCAAATACTCAAGAAGGTCTGTGCAAGATGCAAAGATCTGACAGCTCTACAGACAGACAGGAAGAAACACCAAGGTACAGAAAAGCCAAAAGCTGCTCCTGGAGTGTTAACGGTTGGATCCCAGCTGCAGAGGGAAGCTGTCCATCTCACCATTCACTGCACTCATTCGCCACCAGGCTGCACCTGTTCCATACAGCAAGGATGAAAACTGGGTGTCTCAAGCAAATAGCCCAAGACTTCCTGATGCCCTGGAGTCAGGTGCATGTTGAAATAGTTTTCTATGGGGCTGGAGAGATGGCTCAGTGGTTAAGAGCATTGCCTGCTCTTCCAAAGGTCCTGAGTTCAATTCCCGGCAACCACATGGTGGCTCACAACCATCTGTAATGGGGTCTGGTGCCCTCTTCTGGCTGCAGACATGCACACAGACAGAATATTGTATACATAATAAATAAATAAATATTTAAAAAAAAAAAGAAATAGTTTTCTATTTCAGCCTAGATCATGGGTATGGCTTAGTCTCAATCACAGCACAGTAACATGTGCCCTAGCCCAGAAAACAGTGTGAGACATAAAAAGACCAAAGATGGGGGCAGAGAGATGGCTCTGCTGTCAAGAGCACTTCTTACTCTTGAAAAGGATCTGAGTTTGGTTCCTAGCACCCACTCTGAGTGGCTCACAACTGCCTGTAACTTCAGTGCCACAGGGATCAGTTTTACATCTTTGGGCTTTAGCACCCATGTGCCATACCCACAAAAACACATGATTAAACAATAACAAAATAAATCTTTTTCTTTAAAGGCCAAAGACAATCTGGCATCTCTAACCTCTGCAGGCATTGACTTAGGTACAAAAAGGTGCCTCCTTGAAATTTCTCTTAGTTCATCTGCTTTCTTCTTTTGCAACAACACAGCCTACATCTCATTGCTGTTAGAAGGATACACTTTGACATTTCTAGGGCAACTCCCTTGTCCATCCTTTTGTCGTTTCTTCTGGAACTTATGCATCCCTTTCTGGGATTGTGTCTCGAGGGACTGGGTTTCTCATTCTCTGGAACTTGTGTGACCAGACAGAACTGGTGTGTTAGTGACTTTTCATGCTGTGACAGAGTCTGTGACAGAAACAAATTAGGAAAGGAAAGATTGACTGGGGCTCATAGTCCAGCAGGCTGAGAAGGCGGGACTACAGGAGTGATTTGGGGCTGAGGCAGTGAGAAATTGCAGTGATTGGTTACAGGAGCTGCCATCAGGAAGAATGCTCAAGCAGAAAGGAGGGCTATATCCCATAATCCCTGTTCCTACTGCCCTATGCCTGCCAGCTACCTCCCAACCTCTCAGAACAGAGCCACCAAATAGAGACAAACTGTTCAAACAGTTGAACCTGTAGGAACATTTCACATTCAAACCATAAAGCCTAAACACCCTCCCTTGTCAGTGGAAAGGTGACCTAGGTTTGTATGGTCAGAGAAAAATAAGCCTGTGTAGTTGGTTGTTTTAACTCTTTGCTCTTTGGGGGCCCGCCACCCAGCTCCCAAATAAATACACACACTGAGACTTACTATTACTTATAAATGTCCAGCCTTAGCTTGGCTTGTTTCTAGTTGGCTTTCTTAAACTATTCCATCTATCTTTTGCCTCTGGGCTTTTATCTTTCTTTTTTTATATAACTTTTTTATTTTTTATTTATTTATTTGTATTTATTTATTAAAGATTTCTGTCTCTTCCCCGCCACCGCCTCCCATTTCCCCCTCTCCCCCAATCAAGTTCCCCTCCCTCATCAGCCCAAAGAGCAATCAGGGTTCCCTGCCCTGTGGGAAGTCCAAGGACCACCCACCTCCATCCAGGTCTAGTAAGGTGAGCATCCAAACTGTGTACGTGCAGTAGGATCAAAAACCCATTGCCATTGGGCTTTTATCTTTCTATATGCCTTTCTTTACTTCTTACTCTGTGGCTTGCTGTATAGTTGGGAAGTTGACCCCTCAAGTCCCCTCTTTCTCTTTCTCTTGCTCCTCTATCTCCTCTTCCCAGATTTCCTGTTTATCCTCTCTGCCCACCAGCCCTACCTATCCTTTCTCCTGCTTACCTATTGGCCATTCAGCTCTTTATTAGACCAACCCAGGTGTCTTAGACCAGCAAAGTAACAAAGCTTCACAGAGTTAAACAAAAGCAACATAAAAGAAGGTAGCACATCTTTGCATCATTAAACAAATGTTTCACAGCATAAACAAATGTAACACATCCTCAACTAACATTCTACAACATAAGCCAGCATGTGAAACTGTTTATCGGGCAGAGGGACTCGGAAGCCCACCTTGCCTCCCCCTCTTGGCGTCCTGCCTGCTCCAGAGTGTGTGGCTCCAGCCATGAGTTTTGAGTAGCTTCCGTGGGAGTGCTAAGAGCTGATGCTGGCTTCAGACACAGAAGAAATGAACTGCTAGGGAAGGTGCCCTGGGTGTGTGCTCTGGAAGCTGAGCGTGGCTGCTGTCTTCACAGGAGCCGGCCCTTAGGAACACAGCAGAAGCCTGGCCTGATGCAAAGGAACCTGAGCTACAGAATCTGTCTCCTGTTTGCTGACTGCCTCAAGTCAAGGAATTTTACCTCTTGAGTTATGGGTTTCTAGTTTGTAAAAAGGAAGGGATGGATTCTGGGACCTCTGAAGTCCTTTCCCGTCTCTTACAAGTTCTTCTCTTCTGAATCGCAGACCAGTACACAGTGCTTCTGTGTGTCCTTACAGAGACCAGTCTCCAAAATCTATTATACAGGGAGGTTTAATGCAGAACAG
Source organism: Alexandromys fortis (assembly GCF_014885135.2). NCBI lineage: Eukaryota > Metazoa > Chordata > Mammalia > Rodentia > Cricetidae > Alexandromys > Alexandromys fortis. Next base: position 67,141 of record NW_026068031.1, read on the forward strand.
CATTTAATATGACGGTCCTCAGTAGGATATTTAAGAGTCAATAACAGTCTTTGCATTTGAGATCATGTCAAATCATAGTGCAGCAGTTGTCACCTTTGGAAACAGAGGCTAAAGAACTTCAGACAGAAGACAGACAGACAAAGGAGCTCAGCTTTTTATTTAAAATCTTTCTGTAATATTGGCATTTCTAACTGTATGCTTCATAATGTTTTTTATTGTTTTTACTATTTATTTATTTATTTTTTGGATTTTTGAGACAGGGTTTCTCCATAGCTTTTGGTTCCCGTCCTGGAACTAGCTCTTCTAGACCAGGCTGGCCTCGAACTCACAGAGATCCGCCTGCCTCTGCCTCCTGAGTGCTGGGATTAAAGGCGTGTGCCACCACCGCTCGGCTTCATAATGTTTTTTAAAAGAAAAAATGAAAACATTAGTTTTCTGCGTAGAGAAATTATGAGCTCTCTTGCTTTCCTTACATTTGCCCCAAGGTAACTCAACACACATGTTTTTCAGTATCACTCTTGGAATCAGCTATGTCTCGTCTGTCTTTGTCAGACCCTATGTTCTCTCTTATGTCCCCTGATAGGATCCAATCCTCATACAGAGCTCAGTCCTGGCAGCATGATAGCTCACAGAGTAGGGAGAGGACTGCACGTTAACATAAATTTGGATCTGGTGGCGAGACAGGGACGACTAGGGTCAGCGCTTGTGACATGAGTTGGTCCTGGACATTACTAATGTGCGTCTAGCATTTGGGAAGGGGTGGGATGAGTGTCCAGGATTCTTGTCTAGGGAATCCTGCCTGCTGCTGCCTCCAACAGAGTACCAGAAGGAGGCCTACACATTCATCTGATCTTTACTGGACACCTGCCATGGCTCTTCATCACCCAAACTTGAGCCACTCTGTTCTCAGACTTTGAGACCAGGCTCTGCTGGAAACCTGCTCTGCAACCTCAGGCAGCTCATCCTTCAGAGGCTCGGTGGGACAGTTTCTCTCCAACTCCCCCTTTCGGGAGCACTGAGCCACTAGGCCTTTGAAGGGCTTGTAGCCATCCTCCTATCTCATCCTTTGTCTCTGGGAACTGTCAGATTTGGGGACGGAAATGGGAGATAAGCTCCCTTTTATTCCAGTTGACTCATCTGTGCTGACAGCTACGTATTCAAAGAACTTGGCTGAGACTGCCAGGCAACCTCTGCAACTCGGAGAAGAGACCAAGGGACTTCATTGTCTCTCAGGATGTTAGGGATGGATATGGGGTGTCAGAGGCTGGTGAGTTGAGGAGGGGTTAAAGCCAATATAAAATTCTGCGTGGGTCCTGGTATTCATTAATGACCCTAAATAGCACCCATTGATGCTGTATCTGACCTGATTCGTCAAAAATTCTGACTTTGACTCTAACCATTCGGTCTTCCACACCAGAAATGACCCCAGGGAGGCAGGGAAAGAAACAAAAAAGCCTTTGAGACACAGGCTGGCAAGGGCAAGAGTTTCGGGGAATAGATCCCAGCCAAACTATCACATCTCACAAAAAAAAAAAAAAAAAAAAAAGTCACCGTTGGCCCAAGACTGAATAGCCTTGGGGAGTCTGGCCAGATCTGAACATTTTAGTCATACTAAGTCAAAACTGAGCACTTTTCTCGAATGGACCTGTCATCTCCAGATTGTAGAGACCACAGAACTCTCAGAGATTAGAGTAGCCTCTTCTCTGATACCTCTACAGGGAGGGTTGTGTGCCCGTGTGTGTTGGGGGGCGGGCACAAGACACAGAGGCAATCCTGAGCTGCACAGCAGGACCCAGCAATGGACAGGGCTGAATAATGAAGGAAGATTTTTTTTTTTTTGTTTAGCATTTAGCATAAGGGTCTGCATTTGAATCTTGACTTTTCTGTTAACCCGAACAGAGCTCAACCCCTGAGAGCTACTTTGTTCATCACTGCAAGGGAGTAAGATGCTGCAAGGGAGTAAGATGCGTACGTACCGCATGGGAATGCCATGTGGTTAAAGGATGCCAGCACCTACACCCTTCATGGTGCCTGATGTGCAGAAGCTGATTAAGACGAGGGGTGTGTGCAGAGGTGGTGATATTAATGTCAGTGGAGGGAAGTATATGGGAGGAGATGAGGAGGATGTGGCAAAGGAGGCTCTAGGAGCTTGAGAAGGAGATGAGAAAACTCTAAGGACAAAGGAGGGGGTCACAAAATCTTCACCCCCTAAGCAATCCCAGGTAGGAAAGATGAGCAACATGTATCCAGCCCCTTTGGTGCTGATATGGGGAGGCTGAGTGAAGGAAACGTTGACCAGATGTTCTCTGAGAATCAGCTAAACTCTGCCAGAACCCCCTCTCCTGGCCCCAAAGGGTCCAAAGCCTGCACCCCCTTCTAGCTTCTCAGGATTGAGGGATGCACTCAGGAAACACATAGAAACTGTTTGGTAGGCCCTGGGGAGATGGGTAAGTGGGTAAAGTATGGGCTAAACAGCTTGAATTCCAGAGTTCAGATCCCTAGCACACATGGAAGTTCTGGCAGGAGTGGTAGCCCACCTTGGGAAATGAAGACAAGATTATCCCCAGAGCAAGAGTCCTACCTAGACTACTTGAATCATGAGCTCTGAGCTCAAGTAAGAGACTTTGCCTCGATGTATATTGTGGAGAGTGACAGAGGAGGACACCAAAGTTAACCTCTGACCTCCCATACACTCTCTCTCTCTCTCTCTCTCTCTCTCTCTCTCTCTCTCTCTCTCTCTCTAAAAAAAGGAAAGAAATTGCTGGTTTCTAGACTGTCCTGGGCCTCAGGCTGACACTGTGTAAGAGAATGGGGCTCAGATGTGTCTGTTCTCCTCCACGTTCCAGCCTCTGCCCCAGGGTTCCCCAGTGTCTTTCTTTGAACTGAACCAGCAGGGAAAGAACTACAGGCAGGTGGGTGCTCTTACAAATCAGACCAGTCTCCAGCTCCAGCAAGGACTTGATGAGATGAGAAGAGACATTCTGCCATCGTTAAGATCCCTGTAGGTCCCTATAGAGCTTAACAAGAAAGCAAGTGGGATGGGAGTGCGATGATGATGATGGAGTGGGGTGATGATGATGGAGTGAGATGATGGAGTGGAATGATGATGGTGGAATGAGATGATGGAGTAGGATGGTGATGGAGTGGGGTGATGATGGAGTGAGATGATGATGGAGTGGAATGATGATAGAGTGGGATGCTGATGGAGTGGGGTGATGATGGAGTGAGATGATGATGGAGTGAGATGATGGAGTTGGATGACAATGGAGTGGGATAATGATGGAGTGGAATGATGATGGAGAGGGGTGATGATGGAGTGAGATGATGATGATGGAGTAGGACGAAGGAGGAGTGGGATATGTCAGGTACCCATGGGAGAAGTCATAGACAGATGCTGCCCATCTTCTACATTTCATGCAGGCACCTAAACCCCAAAGCTTCCTTCTAGGCTGAGGATGGAGACAGCTCTGTCCTGGCTGGGTATCCTGGGAGTAGGAGAACAGTGCGTATGTTGTCCCTTGGATCGCCTCTTGGGTGTTTGAAGATTAGGATGTCCCCAGTCCTCTCAACCCAAGACAACCCTAAGGTACTGCCCTATAACCAGACAGCATTGTCTGTGTGGAAACCCTTCTCTCTTTAACAGAATAGAAACCAATATTGGATTTTTCTTCATGTCGTTTTAATGGTTTCTTATTAAAAAAAAAAGTATTGTAGTCACTGGAGTTGCTGAAAGTATAAGAAATTACAGTAACAAAGAATGATCATCAGCCACCTCACTTCAAGGTTTACCTTTCTCCAGTTTGTCAGAAATGAAGTTGGTCTCCTTTGGCTTTCTCAGTCCCACAAGGTGGTGCTGCTCAGGACCCCTGGGTGTCACCAAGGGCAGCCCAATCCTCACTGCCATCTCCTTTCATACCTCACTAGTCTGTTGAGTTACTCTAGGCTTTACTGGGGCTTATGAAATGCGCAAAGCATTTCTGTTTCTTAGGAATATTTTTTACTATTTTATTATTTTTTTTAAAAAAGAAAACAAACTATCTTTTTTTCATTATACATACCAATCCAAGTTCCTACTCCCTCCTCTCATCCACTCCTCAGAGAGGGTAAGGCATGTTGCTTTAGGGAAGGCCCAAGGCCCTCCCTACTATATCTAAGCTGAGTAAGGTATCCATCCAAAGAGAATAGGTTACCAAAAAGCCAGTACATGCAGTAGGGATAAATTCTGGTGCCACTGCCAGTGGCTCCTCAGTCCACCCCAGCCACGCAACTGTCAGCCACATTCAGGGGGACTAGTTTGATCCTATGCCTGTTCCTTCCCAGTCCAGCTGGTGTTGGTGAGCTCCCATTAGCTCACACAAACTGAGTGGGTGTCCCCATCATGGTCTTGACCTCTTTGCTCATATTCTCACCCTCCCCCTTTTCAACTGGACTTTGGGAGCTCAGGAATGTTCTTATTAAAACTTATCCACCATCACACTATCAGGAATTAATTATTAAACCCTTACTATTTTGGCAGGTTCCTTCTACTTGCTATGCTTATGCCTCCTTTTTCCTTTTTTCCATGTCCTAGCCTCCTCCCCTCAGCTCCTGACATTACGTATGCAGAGCAGGTTGGCTGTATCTTGTTACCTTGAATTACCTGGTGCCTACCTTCAAGCTTCCACACACTTACCTGAGGCAGCTTGTTGTTGGGGTTTCTGTCCTGCCCTGTTCCCGCAGTCATTAAGTCCCAAAGAAATCACACAGAGGTCCACATTAGTTGTAAACTGATTGGCCTATTACCTCAGGCTTCTTATTAACTCTTATAACTTATATTAGCCCATTATTCTTATCTATGTTAGCCACGTGGCTCAGTACCTTTTTCAGCAAGGCAGTCACATCTTGCTTCTTCTGTGAAAAGAAAAGGACTGCAGAGGAATGGGCTTCCTCCTTCCCAGAATTCTCCTGTTCTCATTGACCCACCTCTACTTCCTGTCTGGTTGTCCCAACTCTACTTCCTGCCTGGCTACTGACCAATCAGTAAATTATATTTATTTAAAATATAATTGACAGAATACAGACCATGGTCTCACACCAGTAGCTGATGAAGATAATCGGGGGGGAGGGGTAATTTCTTGCCTGATGGAGAGGCTATTTTTTAACAGCATTTAGGGCACACATTTTTTCATTCTCCATTTTCCACCAATATTTTTCATTTGAATATTTTTGGTGCCATTAAGTATTCTTCTTCTCTACAGTGCTCCCAGCTGCACCCATTATTAATTTAGCTAGCGTCCTACTAGTTGATATTTGGGTTATTGTAACAATCTGCTCTGATACTGTGCTGCCAGGAAGGCTGTGTGTGGCTCTTCCTGTTTCAGCTGGGCCTGTTAACTCCCCCCCAAGCCTCTGATAACACGGCAGAAGGCCAGTGGGAGAGACAATGGTGCAGAGGAGATGTCACTGGAGTTACTCAAGAGTGGCAGGAAAGGTTTTCAGAACAGAAAGGTTTGTTTTTTGTTGTTGTTGTTTTGATCTTAGTTACTGTTCTGTTGCTGTGAAGACACACCATGACCAAGAAAACGCCTATGAAATAAGCATTTGATTGGGGGCTTGCTTACAGTTTCAGAGGATTCGTCTATTGTTATCGTGCTGAGAGTACGTGGCAGGCAGGCAGACACGGTGCTGGAGCGGTAGCCGAGAACTTCACATCCTGATCTGGAGGCAGCAGGCAGAGAGCTGCAGCTTCTTTTTTCTTTGTCCTTTCTGTAGGCTGCCACAGGAAGGGTGTGGCCAGACTAAAGGTGGTCTTCTGACCTCAGGTGATGGATGGAAGGTGGGTTCAAATAGCTGAGCCTATGAGAACCATTCTCTTTCAGACCACCACACCACCCAAAAGAACAGGGGGGAAGTCTGGCTTCTGATTTCTCCCCATCCCTGGCTCGGGGCCAGACCAAGGTATGTTCCCAGACAGGCTGACAAGGGAAAGCTAGGATCAGGTGGGTTTCTCTTGAGTATTTCTGGTGGTTGTACCTGTCATCACACAGCAAATAGGTGAACTGATCCTTCCCAAGGGTTGGCTGTATTTTGTCCACTTGAACTCACCCAGCACCTACCTCCAAGCTTCCAGAAAGAAGAGTGGGTATTAACATAGACTCGGCACACACAGTCCTGTTGCCCTTTGTGCCTCCCCTGCCTTCTCTATCGCAATGAGATCAAGAGTGAGTTTTGGGAACCATGGTTGTGATAACTTGAAAGAGGTAGGGCCCTCCTTGGAAGCAACGTGAAACAGTCACCAAAGGCTGAGCTGACCTTGGGACTTGGTGCGCCACCTCTCTTTGGTGGATTCCAAAATCCCATAAATGTTGTTAACATAAGCCTTCCCCAAGAGGATTCTAAACTGGCTCCTTCACCAGCCATTTATTAGTTACCCCGTCATGCTGCAAATCCAAATGGAGGTTAGCTCCAGGAGCCCTTTCAAACAGCAGAAATCCACAGATCCTCTTGTTCCTTGTGTGATATGGTGTCATATTTGCATGTGACCTCCACACATACGACTCCCGATTCCTTACGTGACCTAAAAATGCAGTTGCCATGTGTATAGCTGTAGTAACTCTTCGGGAATACTGACTGTGAAGTCTGTATGTTACACACTTTAAAGTCTGTTCAATACGGAGGCAGTTTTTTTTTTTCTTTTTTTTTCTCCCTCAAATATGTTTGACTGACAGTTGAACCTACACAGGCAGGACCTGTGTAGGAGAGGATGGCTTGCCAGCAGAGCAGATATGAAGAAAGCCTTGAAGAAAGCGGTATCTCTGGGTGCTTTCCTTATGACGCCCCCGCACAGGCCACAGGAAGTGAGTCCTTTACCACAGACCTCTGACCAGGATCTGCAGCGATAGTGAGAGGGGAACAGGTACCAAAAGCACTGGGCCATCCAGCTGGAGGCTTCAGAGAGGGGAAAATGGCAGACTGGTGATAGTGAAAGTTCTAAGAGTGTTCCAGAAACAAAAGAGACCGCAGAAAGGCTCGACAGTTCTTGTACTGAATCTAGCGGGAACCTGCGGTCGTCTATAAAAGCAAGATGTCTGAAATTTGGGGTGATGAAATCAAAACTTACCCCCTTGAGATAAATATCCTAAGTGTGTCCTGAGTATGGGGGTGGCGGCAGCATAGAGGGAGACCCCTCTGTCTGGTTGGTAGGAGGAGACATATTTCTGAGAACAAAGACATAGCTACTTGGAGAGCATTGGCTCCCATCTGGCCGTCCTCCTGCTCACAACCATTCCCCACTCTGGTCTTGGAAGGGACCATTGGAGGATAGCAATTCCAGGTTCCACTTGAGAATAGGTAATCCTGGGCATCTCCCTGCTGAGTGCAGAGCTTAGAAAGTCACTTGATGCCCAGATCCCTACTGATCATGACCGCCACCATGACAGGTGTTGGGGGAGGATTTAAAAAGCCTTGACGCTCATCTAGAAGAGCAGGGAACGTGTCTCACAAACAACAGCAAAGATGGGCATCCCCTGACTTCAGGGTGTGACTGTGAAAAGTAAGCTTTAACTACGAGGATCCACGCAATGGTCACATCTGCAGACACGATTTCACTAGGAAGAGATTCCCACGACACTTTCTATACGAGCCTTACCTGGAGGCGAGAGTATGTTGCAATGCACAGACCTTTCTGTAAGCTGCTAATAGGAAGGGAGGGGAAGGGGTGGCACCTGCTCTTTAAAAGGCCGTCTCCGAGAAGCTAAAACTCACTTTACACTTAGTAGCGAGAGACCAAAGGCACGTTCTCTCTTACGACCTAGAAATTAAACTCTGAGGGGTTTACTCAAGAGAAACCAAGGGGAAATAACTGTTCCCCTCAGCTTTATCTATAATAACTCACAAGTCATAAACCCTACGGTGGCAGAACCATTCTGTAACTTAATTTTAACAGAGGATTAAATATAGCTCAGGTGTGCCTCAGATGAATGATTAACTGCGTATATCCGCACCACGGGATACTATTCAGACAGGAGAGGGAGTGAACATTTGATACATGCGACAGCTTGGATCTCAAGGGAATTATGTTGGTTAAAAATAATTCTAAAAAACGTCACACCATATTACTCCCTCTTCTCCCCTCCCCTTCTCTTTCTTTTTTTTCTCTTTCTGTTGTTTACTTTGTTGGTTTGTCTTATAAGAATAGATTTCTCTATATAGCCTGGGATGCCTTTCCTGGAACTCACGGCCCTCCTACCACTGAATGCTGACTCCTAGGACTACAGAACACATCTCTCATGCCCAGCCCATACGGTAGTTTTGAAATGAGCACTCTTAGAGACATGGAGAACAGCTGGACAGCTGTTGGGGAGAGATGGCAGGAGGAAAGTAGTTAGTTAGATGTGTGTATAAGAGGTGACTGACAGGAAGTCCTGGGGTCGAATCCTGGATTGACAAACACTTCACTTGATGGCCTTCAACAAGTGACTCAACTTCCTCGTATCTCTGATCCCTTATCTGAAAAATGGACAAAATACCAGAGTGTGCCTTGGAGGTGGAGGTCAGGAGCGCTTCTGGTGAGTTCTTAGAAAGCAGGTCTAGCCCTTTGTGCTCACTCTAGATCCCCTCTTGTGCTGCCTTCCTGAGAGGGGCGTGGCCACTGGCCACCGACACATAGCTGGATTCTTCTCATCTCCCCCATGTACCTTGTCCTGCCCCTTCTCTACCCCTTCCCAGCTTCCTTCTCTCCATCAAGAAATCTCAAGTCACCAAGAGAGTAACCAGGATGCCAGGGTTTGACAGTCTGTCTGAGAACATCTGTTTGTCTCCACATGCAGATTTCCCAGCTCTAGAACTTGGCCATCTGAAATCTCTGCTCCTTGGCTAGACCTGGAGCGCCTAATGACTGTCCTGTGCTTAGCAGCTGGGTGTTTCTTAAGAAACACAGTCCTGGGGGCTGGAGAGGTGGCTCAGCACTTCCTGTTCTCCCAGAGAACTCGTTCAGTTTCCTGCGCCCCTGTAGGTGTCTCACAACTGCTTACAGTTGCACATCCGTGTGATCCAGTGCCCTTTCCTGGCTTCCATAGGCACCTGCACACATGTGGTGTATACACACACACACACACACACACAAATGGAAATAAATCTTTTTTTAAAAAGAGAAGAAACACAGAATTGTAATCTCAGTTATTCAGGAGGCTGAGGTAGAAGGATCACAGGTTCAAGGCAAGCCTGGGCATTTTAGTAAGATTCTGTCTCACAATAAAGATTAGAACAATGACAACAGATGTTTGCATGGATGTGGAGAAAGGGAAGCAGCTGTGCACTGCTGTACAGTGTGAGCTGGTGAACAAGCCGGTGCAGCCACTGTGGAAATCGCCATTGGCAGTTCCTCAGAAAACTAGGAATGGTCTACCAAATGCTTTATATATATATATAAAACTTGTGGTTATATACCTAAGGGACCCTCTATCCTACTATAGAAATACCTGCTCATTCATGGTCATTGTTCTAGCAACAACAGCCAGGAAATGGAAACCGCCTAGAATGTCTATCCACTGATTAATGCATAATAAAAATATGGTTCATTTGCACAATGGAATATTTTTCATCTATTAAGAAAAAATTATGAAATTCACAGGTAAATGGATAAAGCTGGAAACAATCATTCCGAGAGAGCTAACCCAGACCCAGAAAGGCAAATGTTGCATGTTTGTTTTCTCTCATTGTGAATGTTAGCTTTGGCTCCAGATATGTGTATTTCACTTGGAATACCTATAGAGGTTAGGAAATATGGAAACATGGGGAGGATAGTTCAAGGGAAAGGAGATAGACCACAGGGCTATAAAGGGTTAAAGAGGAATAACAGAGCAGGAAGGATTAAATTGGAGGAGGCGAGGGGAGGGCTAAGTAGAGGAGGGAATGTGGAAGGAATAAATAGCACCAAGACCTTAAGAAAAAGTCGTTTGGAAACCTACTACTGTAGATGCTTCCTAAAATACACACATACAGAAAATGTTTAAGTGGAGTTACCCTATAACAGGGCAACAATTCCCCTGCTAGATACCACAGGCTAATAGCTAAGAAGCCCGGTGCCAGGGATAGAGTTACTTCTTTGGAAGTAGTTGGCCAGTGGGGTCCCATATCCCCCCAAACATTATAGGATGTTGTTACTGCTCTTGGCTACCATCCTCCAGAGCTTGCCTTTAACCTTGTTACTGAAGATACCACACACCTGAGTCATAGATCATGGAAAACTCAAGCTGGTACTTACCTGCAAAACTCACACCTCCCGGGTAGTTTTTACAGCTCTGGAAGGTGTCATGCACATCTCCAGAAGGGTAATCATCCGTTTCACCCAGATGTGAACCTTGAAAGCTACGGTAATGACCAGCCTGGCAAGACATGCTCTCTCATTCAATAGTGGCAGGAATACCATGGGAGTAACCAGCCATTTTCTCATTTGACTAAAAGCTTACTCCACAAGATGAAAGCCATCCCTGGCTCTTTGTCTGGGCCAAGAACCTGTGACTAAACATGTTCCAGGCCCCGAGGGAAAAATCTACTGTTATTCTGCAAAACTGACATAGTATTAAGCCAGCTCCCAATGATTTATCGTTATACCCAGGGGTGCGTTGCTCAACTGGCATCGGAGGGGTTCCTTTATGTAGCAGACAGTGACGAGCAAAGAGAGACTCACAATTGGTCCAGGTACAGAGAATGAAATACTGAGGAATATTCAGCCCTAAATGGTACATCTATACCCCCTCCTCCCAGGGCTCATGGATCATTGTGGAGGGCAGGCAGAAGGGTGATAAAAGCTGGAGGTGGTGGGTGACTCCAAGGAAACCATGTTCTCCAGACACATCAGAGCTGCTGCCTGCACATGGGAACTCACCGTGGCTATGAAAACACGCACAAGACCTGCTCAAATTCAAGCCAGCATGGAGTGGGGAAGTGTGACCTGAGAAGCTACTGGAAAATGATAACTGCAGGAGGTGATCCGTCTTCTGTAAGGTTATGGCCCCTGGTAGATTGACTGTGTGAGAGTGGAAGGCCACACGTCCTAGAGAAATGGGCAGCACAAATTGTACTTCACAGATGAGGGGGGGAAAGGCACAAAGACGGGTGGGTAGAGAAGGGGGTGTAGGTATGGGATGAGTTTTGGGAGATAGGGATGAATATTACTAAAACACATTGTATGAACTTCTCAAAAAAAAAACTAACTCAAAAATTCAAAAAAGAACTAAATGAAAGAGGGGTGGGCATATGGCTCAGTAGTAAAGTACTTTCTTAGCACGTGTGAGGTTCAGTTCCCAGAATCACACAATGGCAACATCAAAAGAAAGGTGCAGTTCTCAAGTGCTAGAATTGGGGGCGGGGCACACGTGTAAGAGGTCCCCGTGGTCCTTGGAGTCCTGAGTCTGTGGACATATGGTAGAGGGATCCCCATACCGGACAAACCTCTCTGGGTGGTTTTAGGAGGCACACTCTCAAGACCGTGGATTTCTCTAGACTTCAGAGCTTACTCTTGACTGATGCCTTTTCCACCCTGGTAAGAAGCCTACAAGGAAAACAGCTAGCGACCACAACTACCTCCATATTTACCATTTTCAACACTGGGATGCTGAGAGATGAGGTGTTCTAACCCAGTGCACAGAATGAATCATGCTGGAAACATTGTAGTCACTGACTCAGAGGCTACCAAACTGACCTGGCAACTGAATGAGAGAGAGAGGGGCGGGGAGGACATGACTGCTCCTAGGTATGCTGGAGAAAAGATTTTATTATAGATATGTGGGTGAGCATAGTCAGAGGTGGGGACATCTGGGAGAGTCCTGAGTGGACGTGACCCTGAGTCACATCAGGAAAGTGGGGAGGGGAGAGGAAAGGGAGGGGAGCCAGGTGCAGTAGCCAGGAGGCCCAAAAGAGAGCAGGTAACAAAAGTGACTGTTTTGTATAGGGAAGGGCAACTGGGGTAAGGGAAGCCCAGCCCCTGGGCTGGAGAAGTTAGGGTAGGGGATGAGATCTGACAGCCAGGAGGACCTAGTTACAGGCAGGGCTGAGGGATGAGGGAGAACCTGGTCACCAGTGTCTGCTCTGATATGCTAATAATAGTTTACCCCCTGCTACAACTGTCCGCTATCTTCATAGGCTCTCTTATGCCTTACAGAGCAGGGGACCAACTATTCAAGTTCATCTTTGTTGCCACAGCCTTTTAGGCTCCTGGCTCTTGTGTTGTTGGGTCTCTGGGGGAGTTCAGTAGTTTGGGGTCCAGCCATAAAGCTGTCAGCCATCTGGGACTGTGGAGACCCCTTTGTGACAAGGAAAGGGGCTGTGGGCAGGCAGTAGAGTCTGGGGTTGCCCCCAGGCTGATCTGTAAACGAGAAAATAGGCCCAGAGCTCCCTATCCCACTCCCCAGCCTTGCCCTGTCTTCCTGGTCTCACAACTTCTTTTTAAACTGTTTTCTGTACTTACCAAACCCAGTGTGGAAAATACACTTCTGGGAAGAAAGCTTGTGAGTGAACCAAGCACCCAGCCTGGACTGGGGAGTAGCTGGAAAAAGTGGGACTCTGTACATACTAGACCTCGAAACAAAAACAAGAAATCAAAACTGAGTGGAACATTTGTGTATGTGGAAGAGAAAATCAGCACTTTTGTGAAAAGGTAAAATTGGGATTTCTGACCTGGTTTTTTGTTGTTGTTGTTATTGTGGTTTTGGGTTTTTGTTGTTGTTGTTGTTGTTGTTTTTTGAGACAGGGTTTCTGTGTAGCTTTGGAGCCTGTCCTGGAACTAGCTCTTGTAAAACAGGCTGGCCACGAACTCACAGAGATCCGCCTGCCTCTGCCTCCCGAGTGCTGGGATTAAAGGTGTGCGCCACTACTGCTCAGTAGAGGTGGCATCCGTAAGAAACAACATTAAAGAGAATCAGTGTTTATCCCAGCACTATGAAATACATATACATATACCAGTGATATATGTGTATACATACCTTTTACCACAAACAAGTGAGTTCACAGGCATCATTATCCTGTTGAACGCAGGCCGTACCCTGCCAGTGTGCCCCAGAGTGGTTGTAATCTTACCCCGGTCATTAAATACTCTGAATGTCACCTCTCTGGATCCGGCACTCCTTCTGCCTTACTGCTGTGCCAATGTTCACTGAAATCATTTTAAAAGCAGATCAAATGTTTTGGCACATTGGGTAAAAACTTCCTCCCCGAGAACGTAAAGGGTGCTCCTGGGCTACAGAAGAATAACAAGCAAAGGCTCGTTGGCTCTATAAATTACCTTGACTTGCAAGCCTTAAAGTCAAGGAAACAGCTTATCACACTGGAGCCCGAGGATTCAGGTCAGGGGGTCAGCAGGGACAGTTCCTTCTGAAGGCTGGGGAAAAAATGTTTCCCCAAATCCTTGACAGCCTCAGGCTGCACTGGGTCTTCCTGTGGCCTTTCTTCATTTCTGTCTCAGTGTCTGTTCGGGTTTCTTTTTATAAATACATTTGGATTAAGGCCTATTCCAATATCTTCTCTTTTAAAAGATTAATATTACATTATTTCCCCTCCCTCTCTTCCCTATAACCCCTCTTATGCCCTCCCTCAAATTCATGGCCTCTTTTTCTTTAATTAGTGTTGTTATGCAAGTGTGTGTGAGAGACAGAGAGAATAAATATATGAACACAACCTGCTGAGTCCGGTTAGTGTTACTTACATGTCTGTGTATTTTAGGGCTCACTTCTTAATACTGGATAACCAATCAGAGGGCTCATCCCTGGGAATGAGTGATCTCCCTGTCTCAGCAGTTCTTAGCTGATTGTCACTCTTCATCCAGGGGTGGACCCTTGGCACGCCCCCTCCGTGCTGGGACCTTAGCTGGTGTTGAGATTGTTCCGCTCTTGTTTAGGCCGCCATGCTGTGGAGATTTCATGAAGATAGCTCCCCAGTCATATCTAGGCACACTCTCCCAGCAGACTTCCTGCTCCTCGAGCTCTTAGAATCTTTCTGCCCTTTCTTCCTTGACTGTTCCCCGAGCCTTTGGAATAGGGGTGGTGTGGTAGCTGTGTCAGCTGGGGCTGGGCACTGCATGACCACTGTTGTCTGCCATCTGACCAGCTGGGGCTTTCTGGAATGGTCTCCAGTGATCTTCTCCTGATTAAATTGGCACTCTCTTTTTTTTTTTTTTAACCTCTAAAAAAGATTACATTTGCAGGTACTGAAGATTATGACTCTTTTGGGGAGGATACAGGACAACTAAGAGCAGCGAAGCAGATGTGTAGGCAAGGACTCTCTTTTCCTCCCAGCCCCAGGAGCCTTTTTCCTTCCCTTCCCTTCCCTCCCCTCCCCTCCCCTCCCCTCCCCTCCCCTCCCCTCCCCTTCCCATTCCTGCTTCTCTTCTACTCTTCATCTTTAGCTAAGAGCTCTCACTAGTGAGTCAGTCGTGAGTCCGTGTGCACAAACTTGTTCTTCCTCTCATTTGATTTCTCTTCATCTCAAGCCAGTTGGTGGCATCTTGCCCAGGCAGTCACTATGCCCCAGATGGATCGGGAAAAATAACAACAAGACAGGTGCCAGCGAGAGCGGCTTCTCATAGGCTGGAGCCTGCGGCCTCAGTATGGTTGCTTTGGGGAATGTCAAATGGAAGATCTTCTGTGTACAGGAGGCTACCCGGAGCTCCTTAAGTCACCAGTTCTCTAATTTTTATGAGCATAATTGTCTCTGTGGCGCTGAAATTGCCTACCAGCTCTTTTCATAAAATAAAACCCCAACCACTCAAGTAGGGGGTATAGGAGGAATCTGTGATCGGAGCGTGATTACAGCCTCCAGATTCACCCTGTAAATCATAGCAGCTACTGCCAGCATCACCAATTAGACTCGGCAGAGTGTTCCATCTGGGTCTTCTGGAGCATGGGTGAAACTTATCTTCATTCCTTATTCTCCATTGCCTAACCAACTCTAGACATGCTCATTCAGACTTCTCCTTAGAAACCAGAAAGCTAGTGTTATGTCCTCAAGGAGGTTCTTGGTTGATTGTTACAGATGCTTGGGTCCATCATCACGTGTCCAGTGTAGATGTATCTCCCATTATGCAACTCTTTACCACCAAGTAACTACTTCTTTAGAGTTCATACATGCCTTCCTGGGCCGAGGATATAGGTCAGTAATAGAGTGCTTGCCTAGTATGTTGAAGGCTCTGGGTTTGACTCCTAGGACTTTAAGAATAAAAATGATGGATAGATAAATAAGTAGGTAGGTATACAGATGATGGATAGATGTGGGGGTGGGTAGATGGATAGACATACAGGCGATTTGTCTTCTCGATTTAATGCTTGGTTTAACAGATTTACTTCAAGAAAGAGCCTTCCCTAGGTGAGGCCTTGCCTTGGAAGCTCAAACTCACCTCCAGTTTACACACACGCGCACACACACACGGGGTGGGAGGTTATCCACTCAGGGATGGGGGTAATATGTCATCTTACCTCTTGACCATTGCCTTCTTATTCTGGCCTGTAGCATGAATTCTAACTGCTGTTAATATATAAAACCCAGAGTCAGATATTAGGCGAGAAAGTTGAAGGATCAGAGGAGCAGTGTGGCCAGCCACGGGAGAGACCTTTGACCTCTGCCAATGCTCAGACCAAAGGGGCAATCCTGTCCTCAGACTGCATCCTCAGACTGCACTGAGCTCCTGTCTCCTTCTGCCTTATAGTCCTCTCTCCACCCAGCCGTGTCACTCCTGTCTCTACTTCCCTAGTGCTGGGATTAAAGACGTTGGATCCCAAGTGCTGGGATCACCTTTGTGTGACCTCTGTTTCTCTTCTAGACAGATTCAATCTCTTAGCCCAGAGTGGCCTTGAACTAACAAAACTGTCCTGGAATTAAGGTGTGTGCCACCACTGCCTGGCCTCTAGTGGCCTAGCTCTGTACTCTAATCTTCAGGCAAACTTTATTTGTTAGACAACAACATCACTACATTGACCACAATCCCCTAAAGAAGATACCTCACTCAACAGGAAAGATGGAATTCCTTTTGACAAGGATCCGGGAAAACAATTGTGTTCTTCCATGAAGAGACCAATCCTTTTTTTCACGGGATGCTAGTCTAAAAGGATGGTAGAGACTATTTAGTAGAGTGTAGGCCCCTTGTTTAGCAGACAGGAAGTCAAGGCCTACAAAGAGAAAATGATTCTTGTTCTTTTGGTTAGAGGCAAAGGTGGGTCAGCCTAGGAAATACTGGTCTGTGCCACACAGCATAATTCAGCTTTCATTCAAACGGGGAGCGGGTGCTGTTTCCTCAGCAGAAATTTCCTTATGACAGACTTGAAGAGGAACAGCGGGGGAGCAAAACAGGGTTTTCCCAGCGCTAGCTGGTTCCACCCAGTGTATGTAACACATTGACCCAGGCCTCCTGTCCATCCGCTTTCGATTTAAATGAATATCCTGAAAAGCCACACTTACCTCATAATAGAAAAGGAGGTCTGGGTGTCCTGGGTTCTTGCTTTTCTTTTCCAGCTTTGTTTTTCTCTCAGGCTTCCCTGGGTTTTCGGCTCCAGCCTGATGTGGCTTTTTGGAGTCTCCTAGACAGTCCCTGCCACTGCGCATGTGTGCTCCCTCTGCCTGTGTCTGTCTGTCCTTCCCCAAGTCTCTCCTTCTCTCTTCCCACCTGCCTAGAAAAATTTCCTTAGTTTCTCTTATAGTCAGCCTCAAACAAGAGTGATTTTACCTCTCCAGGGGACATTTAGCAATATCTGGGACTATTTATCAGTTGTCACAGTTAGTGCCTGGGTAAAGAGAAGCCAAGGGATGCTAACCATCCCACAATGCCCAAGACTTTATCTATAATAAAAAGTTACCTGGCTCCCAATGCGCATAATGCTGAGGTTAGAAACATCCAATATTTTGCTTTTCAACTGAAAGGTCACCCTTCCAGGAAGGCCTCCCCTGATGTGGTAAATTGGGTGGAGGCCCCGCCCATCATCCGCAGGTGTTTCCACTCTCTCCTTTCCCTCATAATCTAACCCCTGCTTCCTGGCAGTCTCCCAACCCCCAGGAATGGACCAGGGGTACCCCAAATTTGACCCTGTAATATGACACTGTCAGCCATAGCTAGCCAGGGACATGTACGGCCTGCTAGCCATAGGTTAAAAACACCTGGAGTAGAGAGTGCTTTGGCCCATCCCCCCACCCCACACAACCGCTGTCCATGTCCATGTTCACCTGTTGCCCTTGGACACAGTAGCCTGCAAGGTGTTCTTTCTTCCCAGGAGTGGCAAAGGTTTCTGAGAGCTTCAAATGCAGATCCTTCACGATTCTGGCACACTCTGGGGAGTCTGGCAGAACGGTCTGATATCCCATTTCTACCCCCTTGTAGTTGAGTGACCTTCAGCGAGTTGCTTAATTTCCCTGAACTCAATTTCATCTTTATGAAGGACTATAAAAATAGAACCTGCTCCATAGAGCGGCGGAGATTTAAAGGCATGCGCAGTATGGTGAGGTAGTGAGCCCAGCTCTGACAGCAAGCCAAGGAATGCATTACTGTAAAGAGGCGGAGGCGGCTCGGTGTGGAAGAGCATTTGCTGTACAAGTGTGAGGACCTGAGTTCAGATCTCAGAACCCGTATAAAGCCAGATGTGCTCGTTTGCATGTCTGTAACCATAGCACGTGTGAGAATGTGACAGAGACCAGATCTGGTCAGCAGCCCAGCTCCAGGTTCAGTGAGAAACCCTGTTAGTAAGGGAATAAGATGGATCGTGCTAGACCACACCCTACATCCTCTTCTGCCCTCTGCACACACACAAACAGGTGCTGATATCTACACACATGTGTGCCCATATACCACACTCTTACACACACCCTTACTGTGAAGAGGGTCCCCTTGCAAACTCCCAGCCTGCAGAAGAAGGATGAATGGTTGGCAGCAGCCTGTCACTGTATTCCTCAAAGCTGCCTACAGATGTCTTGTCTTACTATAGATGTATTGCATGTGCCTGGAGAATTCCCCAGCCCAAGCCGAGGAGTGCCTCTGTATCACCAGCAGGTAGGGCTCGGGTCATCTCCAGCCGCTCACCCTCTCCACCTGCATACTCTTTCAACCCCTAGCCTGGCACCCTGGCTCCTTATCTGGATTCTACCTCTCAAGTTCCACCTTCTGCTTCGGCCTTTCTCTGGAAGGCTGCCCACTTCTCTTCTCCCTGGGCGCAGCCTCCAGTGTGAGCAGGGCTTCCACGCCCTGTAACCAGCCTGGCCCTGCCTCCTATCAGGTCTGAACCTCGGTCCACAGCCAGGTGCCCCAGTTCCCATGGGGATTCCCTACGAAGGAATTAGAAACATTTTTATGAGCTGAGGGCCCAAATAGCCCACTGGATTTGCTTTTCCCTTGTAGGGGCTGGGAGAGAGTGAGGTTTTCCTATTTCCACCCTCCTACTTTCTTTCTCTGCTGCTTTAGACATAAAAAGGGAGGGAGGGAGGGAGGGAGGGAGGGAGGGAGGGAGGGGGGGAGG
>NW_026068031.1:86413-177834 GCF_014885135.2 Alexandromys fortis
TCTCTCTCTCTCTCTCTCTCTCTCTCTCTCTCTCTCTCTCTCTCTCTCTCTCACACACACACACACACACACACACACACAGACTCTCTGTAATCGGAACACCAAGAGACAGCTGCACATTGGCCAGCAGCCTTCCAACTCCCTTCTCAGGCTGGCCATAGGCGGTCCACTGTCTCTATTTTGGTTTGATTTTTGGAAACAGACAGACACCATCCCATCCTGCCCTATCTGCAGTCCTTCCAGTGCGTACAATGAGCCTCTTTGCTTAGTCAGCGCTTACTATGGCAGAAGCATCTCAGCAGGCCCCCAGTGATGTGCCCAGGACCCTGAGATGGTTCAGCCTCCTCCAGACACATTTCCACTCTGTCCCGGCCCTGTGGCTCAGGCTAATAATGAGAAAATCCTTCAAGGGAAGATGCTTTATTCAAATATGGCTAGTTACAGAATGAGCACTGGCCACCCTTAGCTTCGACACCTAGAGCTCCACATCCAGAATGGGTCCTGTACGAGCTGGCCACCAGCCCATCAGAAAACTCCCCCTCTCAGAGAGAAGCGAGAAGGAAGGAGAAAGACAAAGACCTGTCTTGACAGAGGCTGGGGGACAAGCTGAACAGGGCTATAGTAAAGTTTAAAAACATGATCTGAATGCTCCTTGCATGCCAAGCCGTGTATTAAGTACTTTATGGTCCTTATTTTGTACCCCACACCCATCAGTCTGATAAGGAGGAATCTAGGCCGGGGAGCCAGCCATTAGTTTAAACCTATCCTTGCCTCTTGAACATTGTGTACTCGCAAGAAATTCTTACATTCCTAAAGGCTCAATTTGCTTATCTGTAAAATGGAGTAATAACAGTACTGACACCATAGTATTCTGAGGATTACATCAGATAAATGCATATAAAATGGTAAGGCATGTCTCTGGTGCAAAGGCAAGCAGTCAACAAGTATTAGCTGGCCTTATTACCATTGCCTTTGATAGCTTCTTTCTTGGCCTTCTGCAACAAAGTCCCATAAACTAGATGACTCCAGGTCACATAGATGTGTTGTCGGATAGTTCTCAAGGCTAGGAGTCCAAAATCAAGGTGGCGGTGGGTTGATTTGTTTGCAAGGCTGTGAGGGATAGACTTGTCCCATTTTCTGGAGTTTGCTTCCTGGCCCCGCCAGATTCTCTTCCCTATGTGTGGGAGCCTCAGGCATTCCTTGCTGCTGTCACAGCAGGCCGTCTTCTGTCTGTACCCCTTCCTGTTGTTCTTCCCTGTGTACCTATTTCCTCTTTATAAGAAAACCTGTCACATCACTGGGGCCCACTCTAATGACCTGCTTTTAACGTGATTACCTCGAGGGAAATCTTGTTTCCAATAAAAGTCACGTTCTCAGATACTGACAGTTGATAGTACCCATGTATCTTTTAGAGGAGACGTAATTTGGTCTATGACATAAGGCTATGTAACATGTTTAGTTATGTGACTTGTTGGTGATGGAACTGGTTCTCTAGCCACTGATTTTTGGAACGCAGAAAGACTGAGGCAGGGGTGTCTAGTACTGTAACATGACAATGTTGTCATCTCCAGATGGGCTGGGCTGCACTCACGGCTATCCTGGGACCCATGTGGGCTGTGGGCCACAAGCTAAACTAGCAGGAGCTACTCAGACCCCGCCAGTTTTGGTAATGGCGTTTTCTCTTTATTTTCCCTTCTTCCACAGCCTGCCTGCTCCAGGCCGAGCTGGTAAATTATGAGCGAGTCAAGGAGTATTGCCTCAAGGTCCTAAAGAAAGAAGGAGAGAACTTCAAGGCCCTTTACAGGTCTGGCGTGGCCTTCTATCATCTCGGGGACTACGACAAAGCTCTCTACTACCTGAAAGAAGCAAGGACCCGACAACCAACAGGTGAGACAGCTGTCCCTTCTTTCTCAGCACAGGCATCCCTGACACTTCCTGGGGCCTGCTCACTGCAGAAGACACATCTGTGGCTGGCAGAACTAGGTGGGCCCAGGAATAGAAAACAAGGCCTCAGGCATAGGTAAGACTTGGGAGAGCACATGGTCCATGCCTTCACCTGGGGTCTGGTGCTCAGGGACCCTGGGTACCTCTTCTCTTCAGATACACTACAGAGTTGAGTTTTGTCTTTCCCAGTTCAAACCTGGGTCTCGTCACTGATTCAATAAATAGATACAGAGTTTTTGCTATGTAGCACAATTTGTACTAGGTACCAGAGATGCAGATGAGAAGGTGCCTCCTCTTTCCCATAAGTCCGTGGTTGGCTGGCAAGACAGATGTGAACAGAAACTTTTGATGCTAAGGGTAGCATCTTTCAGGAAGCATACACCGACTTCTCCAGTCAGATCGTATTCCTTTACATAGTGTGTATTAGCTTTCCCACCATCCATTCATTCCCTAGGTGTTTGTTAAGGTAGTACAGTGCACCAGGAACTAGTCTAGGTGATGGTTACATGAGCAGTGAGCAAGAAAAGGCTGCTGCTGTGCCCGTGGACCTGTTCTTATAGTGCTGCTGTGCCCAGGGTCCTGTTCTTATGGTCCTAGCATTCAGGAAGCTGTGGCAAGAGGATTGCTTCAGCCTAGGATTTCAAGACCAGTCTGGATAACACAAGAGAAAGTTACTTGTTTTATTTGGGTTTGAGTTTTGAGTGTTGTTGTCTGTTTGTTTGTTTTGAAACAAGGTCTCACAGTGTCAACCAGACTGTCCTCAAACTCCCCATCCCCCAGCCTCAGCCTCCCAAGTGCTGGGATTACAAGTGTGTGCCACCACACCCAGCAAGGAATGCTCGTTACAATGGAGGAAGTACACAGACAGGGAGATGGTGCCTTATTTAGCAGCAGTACATGCTATGAAGGAGATTAAGCAGAGTGAAAGGAACACCATTTTAGAACAGATGGTCAGAGAGCCTCTCCGACAAGGTGAACTGTAGGCAGTGACTTGGCTCGGTGTTATTGCTCGTGTTGCGGATTCCTTAAGATAGCAAGAGTCCCTCCAATCCATATCTCTAAGAACTTCTCAATTTTCAAACATCAAGCATATTCTTTGTCTTTTTAAAGACTACCTCTCCATAGTTATGAATGGTTTGCTTGTTTTCTGTGCACAAAATGTGGTCTGCCGACTATATTGTAAGCAAATTTGGAACCAAAAGCAAGCTCTTCTAACAGAGTTGTCTTGAGTACCCGTGATGTGTGCCAGTACAGGATGGATGCTATGCCTGGGGACTTTAAGCATGATGCTATATCATTTTTACTTCCACGAGTAGGTATCCTAGGCAGCAGTGTGGTCCATATGCTGTGGTAAGTGCTGAACTAAACGATTCTAGCCCACCATGAGCTACTTAAGGGAAGGACTGGAATTAGGAGAAAATGCTTCAGTTGAGAAGTGGTTGTCTGGCTGTACTCACAAAGACAAAAATAAGCATGGAGCAACGTCCTTTGAAGCTCCTAAGTTAAGTAAAACAACACATTCGACTAATGTTCATTGATTATTATATGTTAAGCATTTCATATGTTGATATGTTAAGCACTTTTTGACTTCCCTCTTCTGGCCCTCACAGCGACTCTATGAGAAGGGTATTATGAGTCCCAGGAGAATCAGGCTTGGGAAGACATGCCAATCACTACATGTCTCCTTGAGAATTTTTATTTCTTTATTTATTTTGCTATAGGGTCTCTCTCTACATAACCCTGGCTGCCCTGAAACTCACTCTGTAGACCACATTGGCTTTGAACTCACAGAGATCTGCCTGTCTCTCTGCCTCCCAAGTGATGGGGTTTAAAGGACGTGCCATATGCCTGGCTCCCTGGGCATCTTTATGTTTCCAGGTGCCAGCCTTCCTTTTGCCATAGTGAGGGTCGGGATACATTCCTTGCAGGCTGCAATAAGAACTAGATGAGACAACGAAGGCTAAAAAGGCCTAGCCCAAAGGGGCACAAGGCTGTATGTACACCTGTAGTCCTAAGTGCCTGGGAATCTGAGGCAAGACTATCACTTGATTCCAGGAGTTCAAGGCAAGCCTGAGCAACCCCCTCCATTAAAAATGTTTTGTTTGCTTAGGTTTTTGAGACAGGGTTTCGTGTAGCCCAAGCTAGCCTCAAATTGGTTACGCAGTCAAGGATGACCTTGAATTGAACCTCAGGTTTGTGCCTCCCAGGTGCTGGGATTTACAGGTACTTGTCACTACATCCAGCTGTAAGCAACATTTTTTTTAACTCAAAAGAAAGATCACAAAGTAGATATGAAAAATGAACATTGTTTCTTGCAAATGAGACACAAGGGTAGGGATGTAGCCGGGCAGTGGTGGCGCACGCCTTTAATCCCAGCACTCGGGAGGCAGAGGCAGGCGGATCTCTGTGAGTTCGAGACCAGCCTGGTCTACAAGAGCTAGTTCCAGGACAGGCTCCAAAACCATAGAGAAACCCTGTCTCGAAAAAAACAAAAATAAATAAATAAATTAAAAAAAAAAAAAACAAGGGTAGGGATGTTGGCTTACCTGAGGGTTAATGCCAAGCAGACTCTCAGCTGACTGAGACACAAGGGTAGAGACGCTGGTGGCTTACCTGAGGGTTACTGCCAAGCAGGCTCTCAACTAACTGTGCTGACACCGGAACCACTGAGATCAGTTCTTGCCCACCAGGTCAGGTAACCACAGTAGGCTGGTTCCATTTGCTAGGGAGAAGCCATGAGGAAAAGGCCGGCATCTGGTTACGACCTAGCAGAAGGGACCCTGACTGAAAGAGTCTAGTCTATCACCAAGCTTTAAACCCAGCTCTTGCCCCCATCTTTGAAAACAACACCATAACCCATGCTGGGAGGTCCCTGAGCTGTGTTTTCTCTCCCTGCAGACACCAATGTGGTTCGGTACATCCAGCTGACGGAGATGAAGCTCAGCAGATGTTCCCACAGGGAGAAAGAAGCCATGTAGCCAAGAGCCCTCTATCAAGCCACACCCATGCCTGACGAGGGACTTCCAGGCACCCTTGGTGGAGAGTCCCCGTGTGGGTTCTCTCCCTCTCCCCAGTTCCTCCTGTATTCCTTGTCCTTCCTGTTGCTCCCTGACTCTGTCTACTCCCAGTGCGAGGTGAGAGGCACTCTTGGACCTTGACGGGTGGCCCAGATGTGGACTTAATTCTCTTTTCCAGCAGACCAGCAAACGGGACAGCTGGGGAGGAGTCTCATGGACTGGGGACAGCACTGTGGCTTTGACTTGGGCCAATGTTTCGGAGCCTGGCAGGTGTGCAGAGCCAACGGTCTGGAACCTTCTACACCTTCTTGATGAACCAGAGCATCTTGAGGAAACTGAAAGAAACCTGGGGCTGATGAATGGGAGAAGCCTTTTTGAACCAAGGCTGAGATTGTGAATTCCCTACCCCCCCCCTCCTCCCACCAGTCACCTGGGCTCCTGCCACACACACTCTTACTTGTCTAGGCTTGTACTTTCTTCTCTCGCTCTGGGAGGTCAGTTCTTTGCCAGGCAGGCTTCACATGCCATCAAGTCCCACTCTCGGTGCCCTCTGGTGACCACACATACCATTCCCCTGCCTCCCAGCCAGCAGGCAGCTGTGACAGCAGAAGGGCGGGGTGCAATGGGCCAAATGTTGGGAGCAGAGCAGACTGCGTAGGTGACAGAGGAGGGAAAGATGGCGCCACGGGAAGAATGAGCCTTGGGTGGGCTGAGGGCCTGGACTGACTAATGTAAATAAATCTAGCTCCCAGGCATCAGTTCCTGTCCTTTCTGTTGAGAGCAGCCCACTCCCTCATTTCCTTTCCCTTCCCGTCCCTCAGGCAGAGTGGCCTACAACTTCCCCTAAAGCCAGTGACCGTTAGCCAGGACTAACCTTCATGGTGGCCACAGGCTTTTGTGCTTTGAGGAGTCGGCTGGGATGGTGGAGGGTGCCCCAGGATTTGGCTTTGTGAGGATTTGTCCAGCCCCCCCCCCCTTTTTTTGACAGAATTGCCTGAACTCAATATCTAGCACATCACAAATTTTTGTTGAATGGATAAATCTCGACTGCAGACTGACTCTCCTGCCTTAAACTGACCGGATCCCAGCCTGTTTCTCCTGACATGTATGCTTTTTATGCTATGCCATGTTGAAACATCTCTTGGGGGGGGGCTTGCAGTTTCCCCACCACAGTGCAATATAGGACGCAGTCCCAGTCTTCACGGAGATAGGACAGCTGAGAAATCCATATGAGACTATTACCAATGACATCACTAATGTATAGGACGCTTCAACATTTCCAAGGCACTTTCATGACTTTTTTCGTGTGACTTAGTGAGACACTGTTGTATAAAATTAAAATATCTACAGATGCAATAATGTTAATAGTTAGGATTTATTAAATGCTCTGTCTTCAGATCTCTACATGGACAATCTCATTTCTTTCATATAATCGCTTTGTGAGATACTATTCCCAGGTGATGAAGAAGAAAACAGCCAGAAAAATGAACGTTCTTGAGGTTGCATGGCCTTACGGGACATGACTAGGACTGAATCAGATCTGTCTGACTCCAGAGCTCTTGTGACTAACAACCATCCTGTGCTTAGCTGCCTCTCTGTTGGACAGGAACAACTGTTTGAGTAGAAAAATATTTGCATTAACTTAGGGAATGTTCAACGCAGTGCCCTGCCCACCTTATATTTATGAATGCAACATAAAAAAGAGACCAGAAACCAGAAGCCCCAGTGGCTTGAACAGTGACCAGCCAGGAGAAGACAATTAAGACCCAACAGTAAATCTGTGTGTCGGTTGCTCTATTTGCTGATGGGCGGCATGAATTGGAACAACCCACCTGGCCTTCCTCACTGTGTGGCCAGCAGCGAGAAAGGATCACAATTATAGGCAAAGACAAGAGAGAAACATGAAGTGAGTTATGAGTCACTAGTTTAGTAGCTTTGCCACCGCAAGACCCAGTCACTGCTGAAGGGCCCAGCAGCCAACAGCACAGGTTTTATCCATACAGCTCCCTAAACACCTTCAATGGGGGCTGCAGGAAGGTGCTAGAAATATCCAGAAGTCCACAGTGATTCTGGAGAAGAAGAAAAGGAAAAAGCCATTCCAGGTACCACATTCCCTTCTTCTCTTCCCTGATTTTGACCGTATCTTGTATTCTTCCTCCAAAATGACTTCACATGACCCCAACTCCAAACTCCTCTCAGACCTGGCATATGCCTATGCCCATCCCCTCCACCCCCAATGCCATCCCCAGGCTCAGGATTTATAAGTTGACAAACTATTAGGATCTGAAGGACAAGAATGAGGTCAAAGGTGATCTACAGAATGAGTTCAAGCTGGCAGGCTTCCCCTTTGTTCTTC
The DNA here is from genome assembly GCF_014885135.2 of Alexandromys fortis. Taxonomy (NCBI): domain Eukaryota; kingdom Metazoa; phylum Chordata; class Mammalia; order Rodentia; family Cricetidae; genus Alexandromys; species Alexandromys fortis. The sequence goes on from NW_026068031.1 coordinate 93,731, forward strand.
AATGCAGTAGAAATGATTTATATACTTATTCCCAACAAAGGGTCAGCATGAGAGAAGTCTTGCTTGGATGTTTTGGGTCAGAACTATACTCACAGGGATCACTCCCAAAGAGAATGCTTGGAAAACACAAGGAGATGAGGACAAGTGTATAGCCATTGTCTTATCCAGTGACTCAGAGAAATAGGCTCACAGGAACTCTATTCACTGTGATGCTCCCGACAAGGAACTGCCTGGGGTATTAGTTAACCCTAAGGGGTGGCAGGGTTGACGTTTCTACTCATTTGTTGGCAAAGTCTTCAGAGGGCTGCGTAATCTCCCTTTTCCCCCAGCTCCTAAAATCAATGACTGTACTCTAATTACAGACTTGATGGGTGTCTTGGTTGAACTTGTGTAGACAGCACTTGTCCTGGGTCGGACTGCACTGTGTGGACTTTTGTGAGAGACCCCGCGGCATAAAACTTAAGACTTTTCTTTGCACTACGAAACCGTCCCATATGTATTGTAAAACATTTAAGGAAAGTTAAGGATGAAGCTCAGCCCCTCACACAACCACATTTTTATCCTTTCGGCACATTTTTTTTTTCATTTTTCTTGGTATAAATGTGTGCACACACTCTCACTGATTTTTGTTTGTTTTTTAATGAAGAAAACTGGACCATGCTGTATATAGTCTTTAATAACTTACTTTTCAAATGTGTATTTATATTTTAGAATATGCAATATATGCACAGGTATACAAAATTCAAATAGTACATGAACTCTGTAGTTGGAGGTAAATTTTTCCCTTGTCTGTGCACAGCTAGTTTCCTTCTGGTTTCTTGTGTACCCCACTAGAAATAAGTGCTTTTTCAAAGATATGTATATATGTTCTTTTATTACTCACAAGTGGTTAGCATAGCAGATACTGTTTCCTCTGTTGCTTTATTTCTGTAACACAACATGGGCGTTTTTGGATTTTTTTTTTCTGCTAACATCTTCATGATATGGGTGGATCTTTATTTTGTAACGTGTCTACAGATATGGATGAGTGGTCCCAATCTTTATTGTAAATAATGTTGTAACCGACATTCTTGTCGCTAAATTTTGCACATGTCTGTGACGAGTTCCTTGGGATATAATCCAAGAAGGAAACTGCTTGGCCGTTTTCAAGGATTTTGTCAGCAATGCCCTGTGGAAAGTTTGTAGCAAAAACACTGTCCTGTTGCAGCCCCCAGACTGCCCTGCTCTCTGGGCCCTAGCAAGCACCACACTAGGTATTATCTCTTTTGACGATTTGATAGGCAAATGACAATTTGTTGATGGTATTCCAACTTATTGCTTTAACTTTCTTTGGTTACTGGTAAACAACTTTTTCATATGCTTACTGACCTTGTGAACTTTCTATTTATTTGATAGTGATGTATCCGTCATTATCTGTGTTTATCTTTATTATCTGTTTGTAACTTTAAGAATATTATTTTCATCAAGAAATGCTACGGACATGCTTTCCAAGTGCTTTGCTTTCATTTATGGTGCTTTTTGACATACATAAATTCCTAATTCTGCAATTAATCTGTCCTATGTTGCTAGCTTTTCCCGCCCATGTCTTAGACCCTCGTGTCTAAGAGGCAACCCAAGCAGGTGCTTCCACAGCTTCAAGATACATCGTCACTTCTCATCGCTCCTTGACATAACGCGCCAGGTCTTTCCTGTACCTTCCTCTACCTTCAGCAGGCTCACTCTGGCCCTCTGAAAGTATCCTCCGGTCCATAGTCATGTCACTGAGCCACTGAGCTGGGTCTGTGCAGCTTTGCATTCTGGGCCCTGTGCCTTGTGGGACATTCCTCACACTTCACCCTGTCTTTGCCTTGTAACCTCTTTGAAGCGCTGACCCAGGGTCACTCACTAGTGTATGTTCAGAAAGCAAAGCCTCCCTACCTCTGTGCGGTGTCTGCCACCACTGGTCAGAATGTCCTCTTTACAGTCACCTCTCTCCTTGCCTGGGTGTTTGTTCCCCAAAGCAGATGCTCGGATTTCTTTGGAGTCAGAATGTCTGACATTGTAGGTGTTCAGAAGCTGCAGAGCTCAGGACCTGTGGTGGATGAGCAGTGGATTCGGCGGCCGATATTGCTTGTGGTATAAGGCAGGGCTGGACTAGATCTGTGCTTTTGAGAAATGAGAACTTCCTGGAAGACTTGGGCTGGCAAGGAAGCCGTGCGCTCCAACCCTTGCTTTCCCAAACACCGTAATCACTTAAGCTTTTTAAAAGTACAGGCTCTTGGGTTCCACTTCAGACCCGCTGGGTCAGAATTACAGAATTAATGCCCATGGCATTAGAGTGTTTACAAAGTTCTGATGACCAGGCACAGTAAAGGGCCAGCACTGAAAAAGGCCAGCAGAGTCGTTCCATCGCTTCAAACCACGTGACATCTTACAGGGGACAGGTGAAGCTTTATCACAGGTAGTTACTTAACTTTCTGGCTCTCATTTTCCTAGCTCACATAGAAGGGTATTGTGGGGATTAGGAAACTGGCTCCCAGCTAGTGTCCGCAACAGAGTGAGCACAGAATAAACTACCATTCCCTTCCCACCCTCTTCAGCCTCAGTTTTCCTCATTCATAGTGTGACGGCACCTCTATGCCTGCCCTCGTTAATCTTACACTCGGCACTCTTGTGTAAGTCTGGCCAAACAGGCTAAGTTCTTGGGAGGGGTGGTAGGAAACAGAGCAAGCCCCATATGGAGTCTTCAGGTCCTCTCCATAGCAACCGATGGGAAACATTTGATGACCTTCAGAACTCAGTGTCCTCTGGTCTTACCCAAAGAGCACGGTTTTCTTCTGGACCACTCACCCGAGAGGACAAGCTGTCAGGCGTCGGCACCACGCTGCAAGGAGGAAGCCACTGTTAGGGAATAGAAGGGAAGCTGCCCACTCTTCTTCCAGTGCCCTTGGTATCCCCATCACAAGACCATTGTGCAGACAAACTCCTAATGGGGTAGCTGCTTTGAGTAAGATGTTCCAGCCTCTGTATCCAGCACCGGGCACCGGGGCAGGTGGCGGCAACAGGGAGAATGCACTCCATCCATCAGGCACGGCATAGTTCAAATTACCGAGTCAGCATGAAAAGTCCCACTCTAAATGGACTGAAATTAGGTTCTATTAAAAACCACAGGCAGCAATGCCTTCAGCTATTAATATTTGCTAAGACATCGGAGAGGGAGAGGAGGGAAGAGGCCTCTGAAGAAGGTTGGGCTGCAGCTGCTGGTGATAGGAGACCTACACTGGCCTGTTTTTGAAGTCTCAAAGAATGTTAGGCGTGGAAGGAAGCGTGAAGTGAAATAGCTCTACCCTCTTATACACACACACACACACACACACACACACACACACACACACGAATGGTCAAATCCAGTTTGTTGACCTATCCAAGGTCACACAGCTGGTAAGCAGTTCAGTCAGAACTGGAACTCGGGCTAGTTTCCTGCCGACAAACAACACTTCATTGATCACCTGGCCTCCATAGGCCCGTATTTTAACTGGAGGGCCACAATGGTTTTTGGGATCTTCTGGAACCAGTGTCAATTCAGAACTAGTATCCGAGAGACCCCGGAAAGTCCGGTTGTTTCCTTTTCCCCTGTTAAGTCCTGGCTCAGCGAGAGAGCCTATCTCAAAAAATAAGGTAGACAGTGTTAAGAGACACCCAGTGTTGACCTCTGGCCTCCACACGCCCACGTGCACGCACGCTTGTGTTTGTGGTGTCTGTGTACATGGTTCACTGTTGCTCCCAAACATGAGGTCCTAAGCACTTGGCTGGAGCCCGACATTGTCAGTTCTCACATCTCTGCCTCTTTATTCTGCCTGGAATGGCACTGTGAATTAGAAACAGAGTGTGGGTCAGCTATATCTGGTAGTCCCAGATCCAACAGTCAAAAGAAACAGGGGAGACAATCTTTAATAATAACCATAATGATAATGATTTAATAATAACCTATAATAATAATAATAATAATAATGCAGCACAAATTCTAATTGTTCTTAATAAAAACCTGGAGTCAGTTATCAGGGGATGAAAGCTGAGAGATCAGAGAAGCAGTGCAACCAGCTACTAGAGAGACCTTTACCTCTGCTGAATCCTCAGACCAAAAGGGCAGTCCTGTCCTCAGACTGTGTCCTCTGACCACATCCTCAGACTGCTGCCTCAGACAGCAATAAAGGCCTGTCTCCTCCAACTTGATATTCCTTTCTCTGGCCAGCTGTATCACTCCTGTATCCACCTCCTTAGTGCTGGAATTAAAGGTGTGGGATCCCAAGTGTGAACTCTCTTTCTCTTTTAGACTAGATCACTTTTGTGTGGCCCAGAGATCTGTCTGTCTCCCTAGTCCTGGGATTAAAGGTGTGTGCCACCACTCCCTGGCCTCTATGGTGCCTTAGCTCTGCACTCTGATCTTCAGGCAAGCTTTATTTGTTAAAACACAAACAAAATATCACTACAGTAGAGTCAAAAAAAAAAAAAAAAACAAAGCTAAGAAAACTGCCAAAAATATTCAAAAATACATTTCGCAAAAGAAGTACAGCATTAATACTCCAAATACTGCCAAACATTGCTGGAAGAAAAGAAAAGATGTCTGAATAAGTAGAAATATATATCTCATTTTGATGATGGAAGATTTAATTTTTCCTGATGCCAGTACTTCCAGGCTGATCTGGAGATTCAACACTCTTCCTATGATTGACAAAATAATCCTAAATTTCATATAGAGAGTCAAAGAATCTAGAACAACCAATCTAAAAACAAAACCAAAAATGGAACAAGGACCAGAAAGACGACTCCAATGGTTAAGAGCACTCCTTGCTCTTCCTGGGGATACAATTGTGATTCCCAACACCTGTTGGGAGCTATTGGGGGCTGTGGACCCCCAGACTCTGAATTTCTTACAAACAGCATATTTTCCTCTGCTCTGAGCCAGCCTGCAGCTGCTCTGAGCACGAGACCCTGATGGCAGGGGAGTGGGTTCTGATGAATCTGCAGCTGAAAGATCCCGAGAGCTGGGGCGTGGCCAGAGCCCTATATAAGCTGCCCCTGAGCACAAATAAAGCTGGCACTCTGGTATCAAGGATGATGCATGTCCATGTCTCTCTCTGTGTCTCTATGTGTTTTTAAGTCTCCAGCTTGGTTCCCGGCTGCATACCGTCTTGAAGTGGGATGGGTGCTATAGGACTTTCAGCTTTTTACAAGCATTCACATGAGACGGTTCATCACCTCCTGTGACTTCAGTTCCAGGAGATCCAGGACCTTCTTCTGGCCTCTCCTAAATAAGCTAAATATTACTAAAAGGAATACAGGAGCCACATCTGCTTCTGAAGCTTCATGTAACAATTAAGACCACATGAAGCTAACACAATGAGGGGCAATGGATCAACAGATCAGCAGAAGGGAATGTGGATCCTAAAATAAGCCCTGGCATTGACAGTAAATTGATTTTGTACAAGGGTACCAAGACCATTGAGTGAGGGGGAAAAAATGTCTTCTCTACAAATGGTGCTGAGTTGACAAGCTGCCCTCTGCCAGGTGAGACCATCTGCCTCACGCTACACACAGAAATCCACTCGACATGGGCTGCAGGCTTCAATGTCAGCGCCAGCATTCTAAAACACTTGTGACTCAGGTTACATAATGGCTCCAAAACACAAGCAACACATGAAAAAAAAATGGTAAACCAAACTTCACTGAAAGTTGAAAATGTACTTCAAAGGATGCTTTCCAGAACTGACAGTGCGCAGGTGTGGGGTGGGGGATGCTGCAATTAGTGTGTCTAACAAAGAACTTGTATCTGGAATGTATAAAGTATTACAACTCGACAATGAAAAACAGCATGACTTTAAGAAGGGATACAGGATCTGAATACACGGTACTGCAAAGGAAATAGGCAAATGCCAATACCCACATTAGCGGATGATCAATAACACGAGCGAAGTGCATTTGAAAACCACAGTGAGCTACCACTTTGTGTCCTTAGAACTGGGTCATCAGATGGGCAACAAACGGTACTAGAGCAAACAGATTCACCCTATGACCAGTTGCATCCATTTACTTAGGGAAGAAGGGCTTATTTTGATCTCCAGTTTAGAGGGTACAGTCAGTCCATCATGGCAAGAAACACACGGTGGTAGGGCTGGCTTCTGTCTCTGACACCAGGAGCTTTAGGAGTGCATTATTGCATCTCCGAAGATCAGGAAGCAGAGCTAGACCAATCTCTGCTCTCAAAGTCCATCCCTATGGCTCTGCACCTGCCACCTAGGCTCCACACCCAAACCTTTCTGTAATCTCCCCTGCCTTACTTAGTTGGGGTTTCTATTGTGGTGAAGAGACACCATGACCACAGCAATGCTCATAAATGAAAATTTTTCATTGGAGCCAGTTTACAGTTTCAGAGATTTAGTCCATTATCATCATGGTGGGAAGCTTGTCAGGGTGTAGGCAGACATGGTCCTGGAGAAGTAGCCAAGAGCTCTGCCTCGGGATCCACAAGCAATAGGAAGAGAGAGTGAGGCACTAGGGTGGGCTTGGGTTTTTGAAACCTCAAGTCCACCCCAGTGACATACTTTCTCCAACAAGGCCACACCTCCTCCAACAAGGCCAAACCTACCAAAAGTACCACTCCCTATGAGTTTATGGGAGCCATTTTTTTTCTCCTTTTCTCATTCTCCCTTTTCTATCTTTTTTTTCTTTTCTATCTTTCTCTCTTTTTTGGTTTTGTTTTGTTTTCCCAAGGCAGGGTTTCTCCGTAGCTTTGGAGCCTGTCCTGGAATTCGCTCTGCAAACCAGGCTGACCTCAATCTGAGGCCTTTAATCCCGAGTTCTGGGATTAAAGGCATGCGCCACCACTGCCTGGTAGGGGTCATTTTCCTTCAAACCACTACACCCCTCAAAAGTGAGATGGTTAAAAGCTATCTTCAAATTGTCCCCCCCCCCCAGTTTCTCAAGCCTGAACTCAAATATAGCCATGTCTGTTACCTCAGTAAGCCCAAGAGTTGAGCAATTACAGAGGAGACTGAGTTGTATCTGGTTAAGTCCCTCAGGTGACTGACAACTGGAATAGTCTCTGAATGCAATCAGAGGACCAGCAAGATCTGTGATCCTGGATTCTTCCAGCACAACTCACTGATGTCCAAGTGTTCAAAACATGAGTCTGTGAGGGACATTAGCCCCGTGTCTTATCACTGTTCTATTGCTGTGAGGAGACACGATGACCAAGACAACTTACAAAATAAAGCATTTAATTTGGGACTTGCTTACAGTTTCAGGGAGTCAGGCCATGACCCTCAGGGCAGGGAGTGTGGAAATCGACAGGCAGGCATGCAGCTGGAGCAGTAGCTGACTACTCACATCTGATAGGAAAGTAACAGGCAGGGAGAGGACAGGCCTGACTCAGGAATTTGAAATAGCAAATTCCCCAGTGACATACCTCTTCCAACAAGGCCACACCTCCTAATCCTTCTTAAAGAGTCTCACTGGGGACCAAGCATTTTAACATATGAGACCATTTTTGTTCAGATCACCACAGCATGGAAACAATAACACCCAGCAAGCAGGTCCTCCCGAAGTTTATATCCAAGATACCTGGATGTATATGTCCACATAAAAGTCTATACACAATAACCAGAGCAATGTTATCTATAGGGGCCAAAACATGAAAACCACCCAAATGCCCATAAATTTGCCAGTGATCAATAAAATGTGGTCAAGTCACACATGATCCAGAGAGCACAAAGAAGTGCAGTACTGACATGCTACAAAATGAACTCGATAAGACACTGAATGAAAGGAGCTGTGGGTGCCTTTCGTACACTGTGAAGATGTGTCTCTGCCAGGGCACCTTCTGATTGGTTTAATAAAGAGCTGATTAGCCAATAGCTAGGCAGAAGAGGATAGGCGGGACTTCCAGACAAAGATAGGAACTCTGGGAAGAAGAGAGGTGGGATTCACTAACCAGACACTGAGGAAGTGGGACCCACAATACTGAGCAGAGGTAATGAGACACGTGGCAGAATGCAGATTAATATAAACACGTTAAATTAAGTTTTAAGAGCTAGTTGAGAATAAGCCTAAGGCCAAGCTTTCATAATTAATTCTTACTGGTTATGATAATTATCAATAATTATGGTAATAATGAGTATTCATTATTAATAATGAGTCTCCATGTCATTATTTGGGAGCTGGCAGTCCAAAGAGAGGCCAGCTACAGAAAGAACCTGTTCACAGCCCACCCCATATTACAAGATTTCCAACTTACATGAAATTTCCAGAAGAGGCAAATGACAGAGATAAAAAAGAAAATAGGAATTTCTTAGAGGACAGAGCTAAAGGAATGGAGGAAACAGGATTGACATCTGAGGGGTGTGGGACTTTGTGATGAGGTAATGAAAATGTCCTACAATTGATTGTGTTGATGAATACACAACTTGGCAAAAACATTAGTCATTGAAATGTGCTCCTTTAGCAGGTACATCCCATTTCTAACATCAGGGATTCCTTTGCAAAATCAGAAATTCCTATAAGTAGAATAACATATCAGTGATCTCAGTCCACCATGTTGGTGCTAGTAAATTACTCCTAGGGATTTCAGTCCTTCCTCATGGTCTATTGAAGCCATTCGGCTTCACTTCCCCAACCCACGCCTAGCTGCTGATTGCCTCCTCTGTGCTACCTCCAGATCTGGTCATCTGTCCTTAACCTAACAGCAGACAGGAATCGCCAAGGAGACCATGGTACTTAACCAGACAGTCTACACTCTGCAGCTTAGCAGCTGAGATGCCCTGGCCGAAGGTGGCAGAGGAAGATAATCCTTCTTGATGGACAGGATCCAGATCTATTCGGATTAAATGACTGTGAAGAGAAAATGGCTTTCCTCTACTCTCTCAGGTTCTTTGGCTGAGCTAGGAATTAAACTGACAAAACCCATATTGACTAATGGGAGAAAGCTCATTTTAATTATTCACTAAAGGCCTTCAAAGAATATGAGACTCTCAGAGAGCTGGATGATTAGCCCACAGGAAGGAACAGAGATCTGAGGCTCTGGGGGCTGCGGGACTGACTGAGAGGATGAAAAGAAGAAACTTGGGTTAAAAAAAAAAAGTTGCCTTGTTCTGTAAGTAAGAGTCTCTCAGGGCTGGGTGACGGTGGCACACACCTTTAATTCCAGCACTGGGGAGGTAGATTTCTGAATTGTAGGCCAGCCTGGTCTACAGAGCAAGTTCCAGAACATCCAGGGCTACACAGAGAAACCCTGTCCTGAAAGAAAAAAAAGGAAGGAAAGAAGGAAGGAAGGAAGGAAGGAAGGAAGGAAGGAAGGAAGGAAGGAAGGAAGGAAGGAAGGAGAGTTAGCTCCCGCAGGTGACTAATATCATCTAGGAACATTCATTTTGTGATCTATAAAATTATTTTTGAGAGAGTCTCTCTATGTAGACCAAGTTGGCCTCAAATTCACAGAACTCCTCATAGCTTTGTCTTCCAAGTGCTGGGATTAAAGGCTTGTGACACCATGCCTAGCCTTTTAAGAATAATCATAATCATATAACGTATATGTGTGTGGATTTCTACACACAGTATAGTGCCCATGGAGGCCAGAAGAGAGCATCCGATCCCTTGGAGATGGGGTTACAGTCAGTTATGAGCTGCCAACAGCAGGTGCTGGGAGCTGAACTCAGGTCCTCTAGAAGAGCAGCAGGCACCGTCTACGACTGGGCCATCTCTGGAGCCCTCAGTGCGCAGCTTTAGCTAGTGAAGTTAGATGAAATCTCTTTTTAGAAATTTGTGTGTGTGTGTGTGTGTGTGCGCGCGCGCGCGCGCACGCGCGCGTGTGAACAACTTTTGGAAGCTAATTCTCTCCTTTCTGCCATGTGGGGTCCAGACATCAAATCCAGGTTGCCAGACAAGGGCTTTTACCTGCTGAGCTGTCTTTGCCAGCCCCTGACACAAAAAGCTTTAAAGACCAATTCTCAGAGATACCTTGTGTATGTGGTTTCTCAAAATAACCATTTAATAACCACTTTGCTAGAGATGCGTGTTCTGGGGTGACACAGCCTGCTCCCTTGTGGTCTTATTTCTTGAGAGACAGCATATTGGGGGACGGAAGTGGGGACAGGACCCCAGCAGTGGGATGTGTGCTGGGAGAGGACCGAGCTCAGGAGAGGGACTGAGTCACACCTGTGGAAGACAGCACTCAGTGGCAGGAGGCTCCAAAGGAGCATACCAGTCACTCACAGGGAAGGCCCTGCCTGCGGTTTGCAGGGTCCTCTCCCTGAGGGATCCTGAGCTAAAGCTATTGTTTGGATTTAATGCTATGCTTTGTTTCATTTTGTTTGTTTTGCTAAGTCCTAAATAGAGTCTGGCAGCTCGTAAGGAAAAACAATTTTCCTAGATTTGGAAGCTGCTGGGACCATGAAATGATGTAAAATACTTAGTTTCTGCCCAGCTCTCAACCACAAAGCACTGGTGTAGGCTGAGAACAGATGAGGGGGAGGGGCAGAATACTGTGAACTTGGTTCTCTCAGTCTTCAGGGAAACACTCTAGTAAAGATCACCTTGTGAAAATGCTCCTTAAATGTTTACTTTTTGATTACATGAATGCATAGTATAGAAACTATATTTCTTTGAAATACAGGCAGACTTAGAAATGCAGGTGTAGCCGGGCGGTGGTGGTACACACCTTTAGTCCCAGCACTCAGGAGGCAGAGGCAGGTGGATCTCTGTGAGTTTGAGACCAGCCTGGTCTACAGAGCAAGTTCCAGGACAGCTAGGGCTACACAGAGAAATCCTGTCTTGAAAAACCGAAAAGGAAGGAAGGAAGGGAGGGAGGGAGGGAGGGAGGGAGGGAGGGAGGGAGGGAGGGAGGGAAAGAAAGAAAGAAAGAAAGAAAGAAAGAAAGAAAGAAAGAAAGAAAGAAAGAAAGAAAGAAAGAAAGAAAGAAAGAAAGAAAGAAAGAAAGAAAGTGCACGTGTCTTATGACAGAAAGCATAAACCTGAATCTGCCATGTTTGGGCTGGACTTTAACTTGTAGCAGACTTCCTTTGTTTTCATTTCATCCAAAGATGAACAAGAATTATAAATCTATTAAGATGTCAGAATTAGCCAATGAATATTTTTAAAAAATACAGATCAGGTGAGGGCTGTTCTGTTCTGTTTTAGTGTTGCCTGGGATGGAACCAAGGACCTCATATCTGCTAAGAAAATAGTTCACCCTGAGCTGAATCCTCAACCCTAATAACTGCTTTAAAAGCCAAAATTTACACACAATTTTATAAGCCTATTTTATCTGATTCTTAGGGAGTGAAGTCAGAAGAAGCTGTAACTACAGTCCAGCAGTTCAAGACCAGCCTGGGCGACACGGCAGGGCGATAGCCCCGCCTCCTAAGAGGAAGAGTTATGACTGGTATGTGAGGAACTACTGAACTGTTATGTGACGTGTTTGCTCTCCTCCTAAGAGGAAGAGTTATGACTGGTATGTGAGGAATTACTGAACTGTTATGTGATGTGTTTGCTCTCTTACTCTTGACTTTCTGAGGGGCCCAACACCCAGCTCCCAAAGAAATCACACAGAGAGGCTTATTGTTAGTTAGCAATGCCCGGCCTTAGCTTGGCTTCTTTCTAGCCAGCTTTTCTTGAATTATCCCATCCACCTTTTGCCTCTGAGCTTTTTCCTTTTCTTACTTCTGTGTATCTGACTTTCCTTCTTACTCTATGGCTGGCCCCTGACGTCCTCCTCTCCTTGTTCTCTTGCTCTTTTTTGCTTTTGAAAAAGGAAGAGTAGAACTGGAGATTTAGCTCATTTATATAACAATGCCCCAGGCCCTGGGTTCTATCCCCAGGACCAAAGAAAAAGGAGGAGGAAGAAGAGGGAAGGAAAAGAGAGAGAGAAGAGGAAAGGGAGCTATGCATGTTCAACAAGCTGAAACCATTCGCTACTCACTTCGCAGCTGAGCATCACAGAGTAAGTTGAGGAAACACTGGCCACAAACACAACATGGACTTTGTTCACAGATCTTATGAGGTTCACTGTACAGAAACCTTAGGTCTCAGTAGAGCTGCTGGGGGCTGACAGGTTGTTGGCTTCCTGGCAGGTGACAAAAGAGGAATTTTTAATAAGACTTAATAGAAGGTATGCGTTAGGGAATGTCTAGTAAATCAACTAATATAGATATTGTCCAGTGTCCAATGATCATAACTTATGCTGACTAAGGCTCCCCCTCTCTCTATATATATATATGTATTTTATATATATTATATGTATATATACATATATGTGTTTGTGTGTACATATATGGAATGCCAGCAACTTTTGATGCGTCGAGGGCATCTTGGTAATATGCCTTTCCACAGCATTGTTCTCTATTCGAAGACTCAATTATTGGAAATAAGCTCCCTAAAGCCACATCCTGCCATTTTAGCACTCTGGAGTCCAACCCTAGCTACATATTGAGACCCTGTCTCTAAACCTAAGGGAAAGATGGGGGGAAATGATTTAAGATAATAAGCCTGCTAAAGTATAAACTTCATTTAAAATTATAATGCAATCAGATCTTGCTTTGTCTCAGACCGAAACAGGAATAATATACCTTGCAGGTCAAGGGTTCTGGTTGCAGTTAAGATGGTTAAGAATAAGTTCCTGATTGTCCTATGTTAAGTCCTTGCAAGTTAAGGTTTCTATTGGGGATTAAGAAGTTCCTGCTTGTCCTGTGCAGGTTGTGAGGCTTCTGTTTGTAGTTCAAGAGCAAGCGCCTGTTGGTCCTTGCAAGGTAAGGTTTCTATTTGTCGTTAAGAACAAGTTCCTGTTTCTTCGCTCTGATGTAAGCCGCTTTCAACCCCATTCACAGGATAGACATCCTTACCTTTGTTCCCTGCTTTCATTGTAGCTTCATAACAATGTATAACAGCCAGCTCTCTCCCCTGGAAATACCTTACCTCTCCTATAAAAGGGACCTCAAGAAGCCAGCAAGGGCTTCAGGGTGAGAGAGTTGGCTGGCCAGTCCTGGTGTACCCCAAAATACAGCTTGTTTTAACTGGACAACTGTGGATCTGGTCTTTTCTCCTCACAATTCTCAAGTTCAACAAGAGTCCAGGCTGGTGACCTGGAACTCACTGTATAGCCAAGGACAACCCGGAACTGTAATTGCTGGGATTACAGGCATGTGTCACCATGCCTGGTTTATAATTAGATTCTTTTTGTTTATTCATATATTCAGTGTGTGTGCGCGCGTGCGTGCGTGCGTGCGTGTGTGTGTGTGTGTGTGTGTGTGTGTGTGTGTAGTTCACATGACAGCTTGCAGAACTGGTTCTCTCCACCTACCGTGTGGGTCCCAGGAATCTGAACTCAGGGCAGCGAGCTAGACAGCAAGTGTCACTTCACTGAGCCCAGTGATCTGCTTCTCAACAGCACCTGATGGCATTCTGTCCCGCAGGGAATCATTTAATACCCCTTAGAGCTTCCTCTCTCACCTCAACTTCAATGTGCCATGAATCCTCTGATGATCTTATGAAAATGTGGATTTTGATTCAGTCCATTTGGAGTAAGGCCCAGGGTTCTGCCTGCCATGATCCCAGCTGGTCTGTGGCCTGCACTGTAACAAGGAGGGTAGGGAGTGGCTGCCTCCTGAGCAGAAGCAGATATTCTGCAAAGTCGGAGAGTTCCCAGCCATGTACCCAATTACTCCTTTGTCCACATCCTTATCTATGATTGCTTCTCAACAGCCTACAGGACTCTCAAGTGGCATGGATGGGATTTCCACCCTCTGAACATCCCGGGAAACAGAATAAGGACTCCCCTCCAGCTCGACCCTCTTGTTAGCTAAATTCTTCTTTGTACAACTCCAACCCATTCCTTGTCATCCGTACCCCTAACCTATCACTTAGTTCTTCCTCTCCCTCCCTCCAGGGTAATCCAATCCTAGCATAGGAAACAGCTGCAGCTGTCCTGTGCCAGCCTGCGGTTTGCTCGGCTCAGTCGACCTGTGAATACTGACATATGAAGTAGTTATTATTTTAGCCTCCGTGTGGGTTAAATGTATTGCCTAAAGCTATGTGATAAAGTAAAAATGCCAAGAGGTGAATCCAGGCTGTTCTACTCCAAAGTCCAAAGTTCTTGGCCCACCGCAACATAGAAAGAATGTACCTTTTGTTCTCTCTCTCTCTCTCTCTCTCTCTCTCTCTCTCTCTCTCTCTCTCTCTCTCTCTTTCTGATGACAAAGGCTCTCACTTCCTCTCCTCAATCTAAATTAGATCTGCTCCTAACTCACTCTGGCTGCTTTTCTCTCCCCTTAACCTGGACTAAAACTAAAACTGCATTAAACCTCAGACATCTGCATAACATGTAAGACTTTTACTTGGAACATCTTCAGCACTTGAGGGGTTGACCAAACCAGCCTCTGAGATTCCCACCCTCTCCTTCCCAAAACTTCCAGGCAAACCCCTCGGGGCTGCCTTGCCACTTCCTCCCATCATGGCCTTCCTTTGCTCTCTAAAACTCAAAGGTATTTTTCAGAGAACACTATGAAACCGTTTATTAGTGTCTTCCCATGCACACGGGGCTTTAGGAAGTTGGCATTGTACACTTTGTCTCAGGAGCTGTGGTCTGAGAGATAAATGGCTGCTCAGGAAAGGAAGCAGCAGGGATGGGGGTGGGGGTGGGGGGATGGGCGTGTTCTGATAGTCTGAAAGAATATCAGAGTTACTCAGTAAATGTTTGCTGAAGAGCCAATGAGAGAACGGTACATAGGAGTCCACTGGGGACCCGTGAGAGAGCTCCTGCAGAAGAGCTGGCCTATTCTACTGCCTTCCATGCTACTCTAAGAAAAGACAGTTGAAGGTTTTTTTAAAAAAAATAAATAAATAAATGATTCATTTATGGTGTTGTCCTTCCTCTCTTAGCCAGATGGGTTGGTTTTACCTTTGGTTAGATATTTTTAAAAAAACCAAAATACTCACTCAACCAGATGCCACTTAAAAAAGAAATCTATAGGGCAGTGATGACACACACCTTTAATCTCAGCACTGAGTTCAAGGCTCACTTGGCCCACAGAGAGGGTTTCAGGAACAGCAAGGGCTGTACAGAGAAACCCTATCTCAAAGAGAGAGAGAGGGGGGGGGAGAGGGAGAGAGAAAGGGAGGGGAGGGGAGGGGAAGGAAGGAAGGAAGGAAGGAAGGAAGGAAGGAAAGAGGAAGAAAGAAAAGAAGAAACTTATGGTTGAAGTAACATAGCTAACTGCTTATTCAGACTTGCACAGAGTTCAGAGTTCATCCTTCTGGCACTACTGTGTCATCCTTAGGATCTGGCCTCTGATTCCTGGAGCACAAACAGGAATGGGAACTAGGACCCAGATAACTTATTTTATTGAGACAAAGTCTCTCTGTATATCCCAAGGTCTCCTCAAATGCTGGTGTGACAGGTATGTGCCACCATGCTCAGAAAAACCTAGAATTTTTGATGGTGGGTTGCACGACTTTATGTGTGTCATTATGTGCCCACAGCTGTCTGTGTAGCTCATTTTCCTGTCTCCACTCTGAAGGTCTTCACTGGTCTGGATTACGGGAACTATGACTTGCTCTTCTAAATGTGAGCAAGCAAGGTAACGGCAAAGGAACTTTTTATGTCCTGGGGAAGTCTAAAATTTGAACAGAAGTGAGGATAGGATAGGATAGGATAGGATAGGATAGGATAGGATAGGATAGAATAATGTAGGAGAACTCCCTGCAAAGCCAGTGAATGGGGCCAAGTAGCCGATTTTTTCTCATCCATTGAAACATCTCAGTATCTCCTGGAGTGGGAACCAGAGCTTCTTGACTATGAAGTATCTGATTACACACACAAAGAGCAAGATAGAGGAGCTAGCATGGATGTGTAGTAGGAAATGTTTGTGCTTTCATACAATAAAATGTGGAATAAGTATGGTAAATATGGACTCAAGCCCAGTCATTTAACCCTTAGAGCATCATGGGCCAGAGATGTAGCCCAGCTGGTAGCGTGCTTGCTAATATGCACCTAGGGTTTAATCCCTGGCACCACACAGAGTGAACATGGTGGCACACACCCACAGTCCCAGCATTTGGGAGGTAGAGACAAGAGCATATAAGGAGTTCAGTGTTATCTGTGACCCTGTAGTGAGACTGAGGCCAGCCTTGGGGTATCTGCCTCAAGTAAAACACAATATGGAATTGGGCTAGAAAAAGGGGTTCTTATTTACAGAACATTTTTAAAGTGACCTGGATGATGTGGGAGTGTCATATATCAATCTGTTGATTTCATTGGTTAAGCAATAAAGAAACTCCTTGGCCCTGATAGGTTAAAACATAGGTGGGAGGAGTAGACGGAAGGGGATGCTGGGAGAAAGAGGAAGTGAGCTCAGACTCTGCTCTCTTGAGCAGAGATGCCACGCTCAGCTCTCCAGGGCAGACGCAATGAACTCCGACCCAGGATGGACGTAGGCTAGAATCTTCCTGGTAAGCGCACCTTGGGGTGCTTACACACATTATTAGAAGTGGGCTAGATTAATATGTGAGAATTAGCCTAGAAGAGGCTAGATAGAAATGGGCCAAGCAGTGTTTAAATGAATACAGTTTGTGTGTTGTTATTTTGTGCATAAGCTAGCCAGGCAGCCGGGGTGCTGGGGACGCAGCCCCACCGCTCTTATTTCAACATCTGGATACAATCTAGGACTCTTTATTTAATAAAATCTCCAGCTGTTCAGTGCTGTGTTGAATATGCAGCTGTTAGTAAACGTCTGTGCCCTCAAAGGCCGAGGTTGTATGTGTCTTGCTTACTTTTGCATTCTGGGTGATAAGTCAGTAAAAACCCATGGGGCTCTCATCAGTTAGGAGTAAGCATTTGTTTATTTCTTAATGATTTTTTTTATCTGTACGGATGTATATCTGTGTACTAAAGTGTATCTGGTACCGATGGAGGCCAGAAGAAGGTGTCAGATTCCCTAAGACTGGAGTTACAGACAGTCGTGAGCTGCCATGTGAGTGTTGGGACTCAAACCTCGGTCCTTTTGAAGAGCAGCCAGTGCTCTTAACCACTGAGGCATCACTCCAGTCCCATAAGCATCTGTAATAAAGATGAAGGGCAAGAAGTTGGATAGCTAAAACTATTTCTACAGATCATCTGCCCTAAGTGGCCCCAAGGAAAGCCCAGCTTTCCAGGACCCCACTGATCTGCCTGTGCAGAGTTCTACCATCTAAGCGGCTAGCTCTACCATCTAAGCGTCTAGTTCTACTGTTGGAACC
Organism: Alexandromys fortis; assembly: GCF_014885135.2. Classification (NCBI taxonomy): domain Eukaryota; kingdom Metazoa; phylum Chordata; class Mammalia; order Rodentia; family Cricetidae; genus Alexandromys; species Alexandromys fortis. The sequence continues at coordinate 110,987 of NW_026068031.1, forward strand.
ATTTGGAGTCCTGGCCTCCGGCTGCTCTTCCCTGCTAGTGATCTTTATTTTCCTTCTGATTTGAGTTACTGAAAGCTGTGTCAAAGTTGTTTACCAGCTCTGCTTCACGAGCACGTGTTGCCTTGGCCTTGAGGATCAGAGGACAAGGTTTTCACCTGCTGGCCCACCTGACTGTGTTGGGTATATAAGCCTCCATGGTGCTATTGAATAAAGCGCTTCTTACCAGTGACTAGAGGTCCGTGTCTCTGTGTGCCTTTGTGTGTCTCAATCTCCAGCCCCTTGCCTGAAGCTCGCAATCTGTATGGTAGCGCATAGAGCGCAGACAGGCGTCGTGCGCTGCATTCTCCCATCTAAGCGTCTAGCTCTCCCATCTAAGCGTCTAGCTTTTGCATCCAAAAGCCAGTGTCCAAGTGGTCACTAATCCTGGAGCTGTAATTCTGGCATAGTTTGTTCACTGACTCTCAGTTGGGGGAAATTAAAACAGAAACAGTATATAATATATGATATTCCTACTGATGACCCCAGAAAGAGTAGCTGGAATAAAATCGTCTCCAATGCATGGGGTCACTCAGAACAAATGGTGTTAAGAACATGGTTCCTGCTCAGTTCAGGAGGCCTGAAGGGGAGCTGGGAACTGCCCCATCTTCGACTCGCAGGGAACAGCTCCTGGGCTCTGTGTGACCACAGCAAGGAACCCACAGCTCAGGTCATATTGTTTCTCCACAGGCCCTTCAACCAGGCTAATAGTCCAAAAGGTGCAAGTGAGGGGACCTGCTGATGCCCTCAAAATGGACATGCCCACTTCTTCCCAAATAAAAGCAACACCTTTCCCCAGTCACACATATAGTCCTCCAGCTGACAGAGAAAGTCAAATGGGAACTCTGCAGGTGCCAACTTCCGGCCTCTCCTGCTGACTCACTCCTGGCCTCCCAGGAGTGAGGCTCCGAACTTAGGCCTGGTGACAGGAGTGATGGATTCGCAAGTCTTTCCTAAGAATCTAGCTCAAAAGCATCCTGTCCGTCATTGCGCCATCTCAGGGAAATGCAAGTCATCTATCTTTCTGGATGCATAGGAGACCTAAGCGAAAAGAATGAGGGACACGAAGACTCCAAAGCCCAGGTAACAAAACATGGGGCAGGGGAGGTTTCCAGCAGCTCAAGTGTCGTGGCCCTTGAATCAACCCGGAGAAACCAAGACTTAGACTCAATTCAAATTTTGACTCAATAAATTTATTATTGTTTGTTCGTTTTGTTTTGATTTGATTTTCAAGACAGGGTTTCTCTGTGCATCCCTGACATTCCTGAAACTCTGTAGACCAGGCTGACCTCAAACTCACAGAGATCCACCTGCCTCTGCCTCCCCAAGTGCTGGGATTAAAGGCGTGCGCCACCACCGCTCTGCCAAATAAATTTATTTACTGCTGGCAGAAAGGCGACTTTCTTCGAGCCGACCCAGTTTCCATGTGGAAGGCGGGTTACCGTGAGAGGTTGTAAGGCGGACATCAGAAAGGCGCGTGTTCCAGCTGTCCAAGGAACCCACAGCTGGGCAGCAACAGCGTTTTACTCCCCTCAGCTGTTCCCTGCTATAGAGTAACAAAAAGCCCATTTCATCCCCCTTTCATAGCTGCAAGCAGGTTTTACAGAACCAAAGGCAGCTGGCAATACCTCACAGCCCATTATCCTATTCTTAGCTCACCTGCAGGCTACTAGGACCTCCAGGCTTTCCAGAGCAAAAGGTCAATGACCCTTCAGGGATGCCTGGCTCCATATTAAGTCTCTGCAGGCATCACAGGACCTGTGTAAATTATTACTTTGGTCTGAGCACTCTACTGACTGGTATAGAGGTGCTCATTTCTAGGCAGGCAAAAACACAGTGCCAGCAGGTTAGGGCTGACTGTCACATCAGCTTGTCAACCCACTGAGGTCCCTGAGGGCAGGGCTGGGAATCCAACTTCAGTGCCTACCTCTGGGTCAGAAGCACACTTCTCAATGGGACAGCTCCCTCCTGGCTGGGCCCCTTGTGTTTGTCTCTAAGGAGGGAAGAGACTTTAGGGCTTCCCTGTCTGGGTCAGTCCCATGGGACCTGCAGCCACATCCCTCCCTGCCTGTTCCTTACAGAACTGGCCACAGAGCCTCCTGACCTCAGTAGCCAAGGCTGTGACTCCAAGCAAGTCCTCTCCACAGACACAGGATGGCCTCTGAGCAAACTGACAAAGGCATGCTCTCGGGTTGGGGGTAGCAGGAGGAAGCCAGTGTGTGCGTGAAGTTGTATCTCTGCACCCGGAGTCAAAATTGATGTCACTGCCAACAGGCCAGGGACAAATTCTATCAGTTCTACTTTCAAAATTTATCTAAAATCTGACTTCTAGAGACTCCTTGACTTCCACAGGTTTCCAAAGTGAACCCATTAAAACTCAATTCAGGCCAGGCGGTGGTGGCACACGCCTTTAATCCCAGCACTTGGGAGGCAGAGGCAGGTGGATCTCTGTGAGTTCAAAGACAGCCTGGTCTACAGAGCTAGTTCTAGGACGGCCAAGGCCACACAAAGAGGCCTTGTCTTGAAAAACCAATAAATAAATAAATAAATAAATAAATAAATAAATAAATAAATAAATAATCTCAATTCAGCTCATGTCCCTCTTCATAAACCTTCAAATGACGTCCTCCTCTCTCAGAGCAAAAGCCGAGTTCCCTACAATTTCACTGCTACAGTGTTCAACATAAGCACCAGGACAGTGTGTGGCCAGCAGATACTCAACAGACACGTGTTCAAAGAAAGAATAAAAAAAAAAAAACACTTAGGCACTTACGCCTGTAACACAGTAGCCCTGATTTGCTCCTAGCTGGGAACTGGGGTTCAGGCCCCAGTCAGTGACAGCTCTGTCACCCCAAATGAACCATGAACAGAGTCATTCCCATTACTCACTTCCCTTTGCCCTATCCCTTCTGAGACAATTCCTTACCCACAATGCCCTGCTGCAACCCAGTGAAGCTTGTTTTGAATACAGCAATCATTCAACAAATGGCAGCACTGGCTGCATTTCAGCCTCTGTGCTTTATGTAGAGTTTTTATCTGCTCATATGAGTTAATGTGCATGTGGACGGTACACATATGTGCGGATGCGCTCCCCCAGAGGTAATATCGGGATAGCTTTCTCAATCATCTATTTTTCTACCTTGATTTTTGAGACAGGGTCTCTCCCTGAACTTGGATCTCACCATTTAGGCCAGGCTGGCTGGCCCGGAGAGCCCCTGGATTATTCCTGTCTCTACCCACTAGAACCGGAGTGAGAGGGAGCTATCACCCACAGGTTTGGATGTGGGCGCTGGGATTTGAACTCAGATCCTCACATTTGCACAGCAAACATTCTCCCCACTGAGCCATCCCCTGGTCGCTACATTATCCTGTTTTCACATGATCGTGTGAACCTAGAGACCACATTGAACATTCAAGTGTCTGTTTTCACTTCTTTGAGGCTCTTCCCTCTGTGTATAAAGAGGGCTCTGCTGGAATGCAGGTGCTTGGGATACCTCACCCTCCACTCAGCAGGCCACTTCTGACTGGTCAGGCCAAGGTAAAAACTGGACCTAGTGGATTTGGTCTGTTCCTTTTTACTAGAAAGACAGATCTGAATGCAGATATATGTCCTTGTCTACGACCATACCACCCTGAATGTGCCCAATCTCGTCAGATGTGTGTCCTCTCCACAAGGTGGGACAGGAGCCCCAATATCTGGCCACAGGTACCCCGGGCCAATGGGTAAGAAATTCTCCAGTTGCTGGCAAGACCAGAAGCATCACCTCACAATGCCAGAGAAGATACAACTGTGGCTCACAGCGGCACACCCACCCCAGATCTTAGCCCTTAAGGCCCAGCTGAATAGCCAAGCCCCAGGTTTTACGTGGCCATCTCTTATTCCTCCAGTGAGATGTTCCATTCTGATTCTGATTCTCTTTTGCATCCTACAGATCAGTCCCAAACCTGCTAACGGGTGTGTTTTACCCGAGCTACATCCCCAGCCTGTTTTGAATAGGAAAAGTCAAATTGCTTTCAATTACTTGTAACTGAAGGAGCTTGACTCAGAGAAGAGAGGTTCTAACCTAAGATGTGCAGGTGGAGAAGCCTGAAGATGGGGCTCCTTCACTTCTGTGGGTGCCATTTCACTAGGGCTTCTCCCACCACCACACCCATGGGCTCACTTCCACTTTTTCCACACAGGACATTTTCCTATAGAAAATAAGGTTTTGCTAACATTCACAGCAGCTGGGAAGTTAAGGATGAGGACGGGGGTAAGCCGAGAGAGGCTGGCACCGAGGTTCAGAGTGTCAGAATGAAGCATCACGGGTGAATGCAAATCTTCACTGCCGTCTCCATAGTAACATGGAGACAGGTAGTGACAGACAGGTAAAGGGGAGAGTGAATTGCTTAGTTTTTTAAGCAGGGCTTTATCCACAAGATTCCCAGATCCACATCCTTAGCAAGGGCACTGTGCCTCTCAGGCTTGGCCCAGCAATGCCATCCAGCCAGGGTGAAGCCCATAGAAAACTGGGTCAAAGGTTTCTCTGCTCAGCTCCATTCGCCTCAGCTGCTCCCTTGGAACCACTTGCAGGCTACAGTTCCCGAAGCCCTTGCTACTGAGTCTGTTTATTTCTGTCATTTGTCAAGGACTGTCTGCATACTCCGGCCTGTCTCCTAAGCGCTCAGCTTCTGTTTCACCTCGCAGCCTTCACCAATTCAATTAGCACATTTTATACTCAATCTTTGGAGTCATTAATGAAAATACTACTGAATGCTGAGTAGAAGCCAGGTCCCTGGGGCCTCCCCTCCACCGCTTCATCCTCTAGCCTAGCTAACAAGCCTCATTTCTGATCATCTTCACTTTCTGTTCCAGGATTTCCCCCCCTCTCTTCTCATCCACTCATTAATTCAATCATTCATTTGTTCAGTTGCTAGGATGGAGACTTCCCTTAGGATGTCACAGGCGAAAGACTTAACTACTGCCAGCTACTACTACGGTGAGGTGCCTTGGGGAAGCGAAGAAGTACTTGCTGGACAGACTCTGGCCCTCAGCAATAAAAATGGAAGTAAGAATAGCAGAAGCCACTTACAGAGTGCTCTCCAGGTACCTGGCTAATATTGTATGGAGAGTATGCAGGCCGTGTTGGACATGGCCCACACTAATGAGGCAGCTGTTGGTCAGGACTCCAACTGCCAATTCTAAACTCCAAGTGCTTATTGTGGCTCTCTCCCTGGCTTCTCCGCCTTAAGTGGCCCTTTGTAAAGATGCCCTTACCTCGTAGGGTTGCTGTGGGGATTTAAATTATTCAATAAGATAATGGAGAAGAGATATTTGAAGTACTGCCTGGTACATAATATGCATTCGATAAATGATGGCGATTATTATTTAATGTAATACAACTGCCCCGTATCAGGAATTACAATCTGTGTTCTGCCAGCAAAAAGGCTGATTCGTAGGGTAATTTACCCAAAGTTCTGCAGCTGATGAGATAATGAAACCACTCTACCAACTCAAGACTGTCTGATTCCATTCTGCTTTGTTTTATGTTGCGACCTGGGAAAAATGAAAACAAGCATCAGTAATTCTTTTCCAAGCTAGAAAAGCAAAGAGGACTGCAAAGCACGGGACATTCTCACCGCACAAAGCAGATGCCCAGCAGAGAACCAGGTGGTGGTGATGAAGATGAGGAGGAGGAAGACAGAACAGTCGTGATGATGATGACAGCGGTAATGGCGGTGTTAGCAGCAATGATGATGATAAAAGCTTGCCGTATTAAAGTTCAAAAAAAATGTTAGGAGTTCTTTATTGTGTGCACAGACAGGGGCTCACTCTCTGGCGCAGGCTCAGAAGTGCTGGGATTGCAGGTATGCACCGCCACACTGGGCTCAAGAGGGCTCCTTCCTGAGCAGAGGAATAAGTGGAGACTTTCGTACAGACAGCAGCATTTGAACAGATTGAAAGAATGGATGGGAGTTAGACACAGCAAGAAAAGAGAGAAGCCCTACGGAGAGAAAAAAATTCTTGAGCAGAGGTATGCAGATGGGAATGCATAGGGTGTGTTTAGAAATTTCATTTTGGTTCCAATGTGGCAGGTGAAAGGAAATAGTGAAGAAGTCAGAGCTACATTAATAAATGAAGCCTTGGAAAACACATTTGGTCAAGGCATAGATATTTCTCCCAGTTTTTAGTCTCCTGGAACTTTCACTGCCGGAAGGAGACAAGGAATGGGATTTATTTCATCCTCAGTGGAGGGCAAGGCCCTGAGTTCTTATGCAGCTGGGTATTGAGGGTGGAGACTAAGCAAGACTGCCATGCAGCCGACTCTTGTATAACTACAAATGGTTAAAAATATTAAAGAGGTTTTCTCCAGGCTAGTAAATGGCACTTCCTTGAGCCACCTGAGGCCTCTTGCTCTGACTACAGGACCTTCTTGACAGCCTGCCATAAATGATTAATGTCTGGCACGATTAATGATACTTTTAATTAACGATAATAGTACTTTTGCTAGTATTTTACTCAAGAGTGAAAACGTGAATGGGGGGGCGGAGCAGGTGGGGCGTTGCTGATGAGTGTGGAAAAGCAAACAGTGACGAGTCAACCGGTACACACCAGCCTTGGCTAGTGACTGGGTGAGCTCCCTGCCAACAGCTCTCTTCCTGCTTAGTCACTGGGGCTGCAGTCTGCTGACCACATGTCTGACCTGTTGTGTGGAGTCTGTTTCCCTCCTGGGTCAACAGAGAAAGGGTCTACAATGGGACATGGACATTGCCACCACTTTGGGTACACATCTGACTTCTTTTGAGTTCCTCGTTTGTCTGTGGCTCCTGGCATCTGATTGACCTGTTCTTGTCATTGGCCTGGCAATACTGTAGAAGATGCCAGAATATAGGGAAGCTTTTGCTCAGGCATACCTTCTGGTACCTCCGCTCCTCTCAGCACAGCACCCTTGGGCATGAGCTCAGGTGAGAGAGGGTGCTTCAGGCCTGCTCTAGCCTCCGCTATATGTAACTTCCTGTTCTAAGCAACAGACTGCAGTTGAGCTTGGTGGCTCCCATTCCCTCTTTACCTCCTCCAACCCACCCTTCACAAAAGAGAACCATAAGCAGGGAGGGAAGGGTCCCCAAGGCAGAGCAGTGTCTCTAAGGAGAGCAGGGCCCACAGCCACTCTCCACCTGTGTGACTCTGGAGACTACAAACATGAGGGATGTCCCAGGATGAATGGCACTCATGAACCCTTAGGTGTGGGCCCTGGGTACCATCTAGTACTCCGCCCTTGGAGAGACAGTCCTACTCTTGAGGAAGGATGTCTGGATCTGCAAATTGGCTCACTTGCAGGGTGAAGATATTTCTTTTTCAAATTATTTTTAAAATTAGACTTATTCGTTTTATTTCACGTACAAATGTTTTGCCTGCACGTAGGTTTGCGCACCCTGTAAGTGCTTGGTGCCCTCAGAGGTCAGACAAAGGCATCGTATCCCCTTCATATAGGTTCCGATTCCACCTGCACACCCTCACATGGGTTCCAGCTCCACACCCTTGTACACATTCCCAGGGCAACCCATTTCCTTCACGGCCCCAACAGCTGCAGAAGCTCTCGGCTCCCTAGGTCAGTAGCCTGCTGCTCATCCCGCAGCTCCATCTAGACAGGACTTCCTACCTCAGCTGTGCTCCCATCCCGACAGTGCCCCCAAGTACCAGCCACTGTGCCAACGAGGCCATCTGGGCAGCCTTCCTGGTCACACTCATCACTACCCGACGGCTGCTGACTCAGCCTGTTGCGGCATACTTGACCGCCCCATGAAGTGTAGTCACCATGGAGCTGTTGAGAGGTCCGCCTGTCTTTCTAAGTCAGGACATCTCCCCTTCTTTTCCACCTTCTAGAGCTACAGCAGACCAACTAATTTTCACGTAGATAACAATTCCCAAAACTTCTCAAGGGCTAGGCCAGTGGTTCTCAACCTTCCTTATGCTGCAACCCTTTAATACAGTTCCTCGTGCTGTGGCGAGCCCCAGCCATAAAATTATTTTCATTGCTACTCCATAACTGTAATTTTGCTACTGTTATGAATTGTGATGTAAACATCTGATAGGCAGGATATCTGATATGTGACCCCACGAAGGGGTCATTTGACCCCAAAGGGGTCGTGGCCCACAGATTGTGAAGAGCTGGTCTAAGTCCTTATCCAAACTTTTATTGGTTAATTCACACAATCCTCTCAGTAGCGCCTAGTGCTCAACTCTGTGAAGTAGACTTTTAGTGCCAATGTATAGGCAGAGGAAACTTGAGTTTGAAGGAGTTTAAGGATGTAGCCAGAGCTTCATATAGGGAGGAAGGTCCAGATTCCAGCCCAGACTGTTGAAGTCTGGAGTGCTTTGTCTCCCAGAACACCATGTCACCAGGCGACCACAGGTACACAGGACCGATGTCCAATCTTCTCCCCAAAACAGTCAAGAACAGGTCATGTACCAAGCGTGCGTGCGTGCATGTGGGTGGGTGTGTGTATGAAGGAAAGGAGGTGAGGCATGCGGGTTGGAGGAAAGGAACACCGAAAGGCTAGTTGGAGAGAAGAGGAGGAATGGGTCCACGGGGAAGATGGATGGGAGGGGCTAGCTGCAGGGCTGGCAGGTGGTTCAGAGGTGCACAGCTCCCTCTGGATAGCTTTCAGATCCACTGTGACAGCTGCAGGTTAAGCTATAAATGACAATAGCAACTGGCTCATGTTTGCAGCCTTCTTCGTTTATTTTTATTATTATTTTAACATAGGATCTCACGGATCCCAGGCTGGCCTTGAACTCACTATGTTGCCAAGACCTTGAGCTGTTGATCCTCCTGCCTTGGCCTCTGGGGTGCTGGGATTACTGGGGTGTTCCATCACACCTGGTTTATTTGGTGCTGGGATCAAACCCAAGGCTCCTTGCATGCTAGGCAAACACTCTACCAACTGGGCTACATCCGCAGTCCCACTGGCTTCTTCCTGACCCATTTTTCCTAAAGCCTTGAGACACCAGTGCCCTCTCAACAAGGCTACCCATGCCCTGGGATTTGCAAGGGGGCCCACGCTCCTGCCAACAGGACTCAGGCCCGACTACAGTGCTGGTTCTCTGGCAGATGACGGTTTCTTATTAATAAAGAAACTGCCTTGGCCCATTTTATTGGATAGAAAATTAGGTAGGCGGAGTATACAGAAGAGAATTCTGGGAGAAAGAAGGTTAGAGGAGGAGTCGCCATGATGCTCCCACTCCAGACAGACGCAGGTTAAGATCCTCTCTGGTAAGCCAGCTCATGGGCTACTCAGAATATTAGAAATGGGTTAGAACAATATGTAAGAGCTAGCCAATAAGAAACTGGACCTAGCCGGGCCAGGCAGTGTTTGAAAGAATGCAGTTTCCGTGTAATTATTTCGGGCATAACCTAGCCATGCGGGCGGCGGGGTGCTGGGGACGCAGCCCCGCCGTCCCTATTTCAACACAGGGAAGGCTCAGGGAAGGAGTGTCTTGTCAACAGGCAGTGCCCTTTAGAAACTGCTCCAGAGAAAACAGAGACAAAGGGTTTCCTTCCCCTCCCTCACATTAGCAATTCCCCTGGGGTTCTCTCAGGAGCCATGGGTCTGCCTTTACCATCCTAGGCACTGGTCTAAGTTCTTAAACTGTAAACAGGAAATAAAGAGGGAAGCAAGTCTAAAAAAGATGTGTGAATGTCTGTTGTTGCTGGGGTCTGGGGGAGGGGAAGGGGGGCTGGTTTATGACACTGTGGTTAAAGTAGAGGAAACGCAGATTTTTCCGTGTTGCATTTGATGGACGTGGGAGCTTGGACCAAAAGCCTGGAGCCCTGTCTCCCTCTGGGAGAGTGGGAAGGGAAGGGAGGAGGAGGAACTCGGAAAATTGGAGTCATCCTGACTTGTCTGCACTTCCCCCTGCCTCTCCCTTCCTCTGCAATCTCCTAGTCAGCAAGTTCTTCCCCATCACACTTAGGTCTCTCCACTTCCTGAATCCCCACCACCACCAGCATTCCGAATCCTTCCTGCCTCTCCCGTTAAAGTTAGGGTGGTCTTTGTAGCTTCGGTTTCTCCTTCTCCAGCTCACCTTTCTCAGCACTTGTAATCCAGCCTCCCAGACGACCCTGCTTAGCTTCACTGTTTACTTTGGTGTAATAAAAAGAGATGAACACTGTTTGGGTGTAAGCGTCACCCCAGTCCCTGGCATCCATATGCCCATAGAATCTGGAATGTTTGGGTTCAGGCTTCACCCCAGCCCCTGGCATCCGTAGGAGCCTGGAATGTTCCAGTGAGTTCCATCTCAAGCCCCCTCCTCTGGGAGTTGCCTCAGTCTAGACTCTACCCCTGAGAAAGCCCACCAAACGATGACCCCTCCCCAGAGATGCTCAAGACCACTCCCACAGGGTTTTTTAACTGCACCCCAGAGAACAAACATATGGTTTTGGGGTCTTCCTTCCTCGGTTCGCTCTGGGGTGTTGGAAGGCCACCCGGGAGCATTGGTATCCATTAAACCTGGGCCTTTTCTAATTCAGTTTGATTTGGTTTGATTTGGATTATTGTGTTGGCGGAGAGGCATATCGGGGTGCAGAAACTTTTCAAACTCTTAATAGACTAGATCTCAGTACCTCAGAACAACTGATACTGGAGGTAGATACGTAGTCCACAAGGCTATCCTACACATTGTAAACTTTGTCTAGAATAACACGCAGATTAGCTAGCATCACCCCATGCTTAGGAGCCTTTATCCCTCCCCACCACTTTCACTGTCGCAACCCCAAATTCCTCTAGACATTGGCAAATGTCTCCTAGGGGCACAAACCGCAACTCTGTCACTGACTGAGTTCCCTTAGCTACATGATATAAGTTCCCTGAGCTTTAATTTCTTTACAATTAATACAAGGTTAAATAACACCTACCTTAGGAACCATTGTGGGAAATGAATAAAAGAATTCCTAAATAATTAAATAAATAAATAAATAAAGAATCCCTAGCCTGTGATAAATCATCAAACACAACATGGAAAAAAATCCGTGCTTCCTCGGCTTTGCTTACAGTGACTCAGGCCGTGCAAGAGTCTAGCACACAGAGGATGAATGAGTGGACGAATGTGTTTGGCTGGAATCTCCAGCTCACTCTGGCTTGATCTGGAAAGCCCCATGCTTCTCTCTCCAAGCCCTGCCCCATCAGAGAATCTCCAACAAAGAAAAGGCACCAAAAAGCAGCCCAGTTCTGCATTCTCAGCAGCTCCTTCCCTGAAGTTGCTAGTCACCCAAGACCCTGCTTAAACCAGCCAGTTTTTGGCCATCTTTGGGCACAAACCCAGCTTGTGGAGGACACATAATCACCCCTCCCACACACCTACAGGGTATCTAAGCTCCCTGCTTTAGTTCGGGCATGTGACCTCTCCTGTTTCAATTTCTGGGACTGGAGAACTCATCTGGGAGTTGCTTTGCTCAAATAAACCTGTTCTTTTACTTTTTCAGTTTGGCTTGATCTGGCTTACTGTGTCGGTGGAGAAACCTTTATTGGGGTACAGAAAACTATTAGAATGAACAAAGTATAGAATAAATAACCCAATACCAAACCAAAGAAAATGAACATATCATAAATTTTTGTTCATTTTTTTCCCTCAGACAGGTTCTCATTTATAGCCCTGGCTGACCTTGAATTTGGAATCCTTCTACCTCCTCTTCCTGAATTTCGGGGTCCCTCCTTGCCTCCACCCACCACACCCGGAACAATATTTACTACTCTTCCTACTCTATTCTTTCATCCAGAAGGCCTGGTCACTGTCACTTTGTGTGGTACAAACCAGAGGCTCCACCACGATGTCACCTCACCCTGGGTGTATTCCTAACAATGTCTATCTACCTGTTATTATAAGAGATAAAATAATGGTGCATTGATAAGCTAGGGCTTACCAAAGGGAAACAGAGACATCCAGTCAGAGGAAACTAGGCAGTAATGGGCTTTTTTTTCCCCCAAGAATTCACTTCCCCAGGAATGACATAAATCAATTCCGGGGGCTGGGATACTCCCAGGCTTATCATCTATCAACAACTGACCTCTTAATCACAAGGACAATTAAACTTCAGTGGGTGCTTTGGGGAGGGGCACTCATATAGAGGGCTTCATCTGAGCTTCTGAAAGTAACCAGGGGCATTGCCCTGTCCGTAACAAGCACAGTGGGGATACTCAGAAAACATTTATGTAAAAGGCACAGAAAGAGATAGAATAGCCACACTGAACTTACTGCTGTCCATGGGATCCTTCGGGAACATTCTGACACGCATATTCCTCTTGCCTCTTTTTATTTCTTTGGATTCTGTATTAGGCACTTTTTTTTTTTTTTTGTTGACCAGAAGCAACTTAAAGGAAGAAAGAGTTTATTTTGGCTTATGGTTCCAGAGGGAAGAGTCCAAAGAGGGGGGGGGGGGGGGGGGGGGAGGCAAGGCGTGGAGACAGGAGGGAGGAAGCTGACTGACCCTGTTTTTGTTGTTTTTTTCTCACATACACAGGAAACAGAGAGAGCGAACAGCAGGGTGAGGCTAAACCCAAAACCTGTTTCCATTAAAGTCCTTCCTCCAAAAAGACTCCACCTCCTCACGCCTTTAATCCCAGGCAGAGGCTGGTGGATCTCTGTGAGTTTGAGGCCAGCCTTGACTACAGAGCTAGTTCCAGGACAGCCAGAACTACACAGAGAAATCCTGTCTAGAATAACAAACAAAAAGACTCTACCTCCTGAAGGTTCCATAACCCCCCAAAACAGCATCACTGACTTGGGAACAAGTATTCAAATATATGAGGCTGGGGCAGGGGTGGCAGTGGTAATGTGTGTGTGTGTGTGTGTGTGTGTGTGTGTGTGTGTGTCTGCACTTCTTATTTAAACCACAATAGCTTCTACGACTCCATTCTCCCTTAGTTCTGTTCTCTGTTCTGAGGACACCCCTCTCTCTCCCTCCACATGTGGCCCTCCTGTAAAAAGTCAGCATTCCTCAGTGAGCTCCTTAGCCAAAGTGAAATTACCTGGTGCAAGTGAGAAGGAAGCACGAAACACACAACAAACCCTCTTGGGAGTTCATTAAAGCAGACGGGCACAGGCCTGATGAGGTTGGTGTGCAGAGAGGGCTGAAGATGGCGCGTCCAGCTTTTAAAGGCCGCCTAGCGCATGCGCACAGGGGGATGACGTAGCTCACGCATGCACGCAAGGGCTTACATAGCTGCGTCATGCGTAGGTGATGCAACCATGCCGCACCGTGGTCACACAGGGCCTTTTAAGGTCCCCAGGGTGGCTAGGTATTTTTGTCTGAGGGATTGTCTGCACATGCGTGGCCCTGGAACCCGGAAATGCCAGCCACGTTGGTTGGCTAGAATCATGACACAAAGTTCCTTCCATCGTGACCCATGTACAACCGCAGCCGGTGCTCACCTTCTACCTGAGTCTTTGCTTCTGGATTCTGGGAATTTCCTATGATGCCCTCAGCCATGTTCAGTGCCATTGCCCAGGTCTCTTGCCCTAGGATTCTGCACTCATCCCTGTTTTCCTATACTCTGCTCTAGCCCCGGAGAGTGATCTCTCAAGGACTCTCTTTTACAAATATCATTTCCCTGAGATCACAAACTTTTCTTCCCCAGCAGTCCCTGCTCACATTTTCGAGTCAGGACTTTTCTGTTTCTTTCAGATGCTAGCCATCTGGTATGCTGGGCTCTTTCACCCTTTCTCCGAAGCTGTCTCCGAGTTGCCATTTTGACTATTTGCTGATCCCCCATACCTATCTCCAAAAGGCCTACGGTTCTCTTCCTTTCCTCCATTTCCCTCCAGGCAGCTGCCAGGTGCTATGGCTTGCCTGCCGTGTGCTGTGACTTTTCTTTTAAATTCTAATATAATTGTTCTCAAGCTTTAAAAAATAAATAAGCTCTCCTCACACTACCAATCGCTCAATTTAAACTGTCAGGACCTAGCTAGTTATGGCAGAGTCTAGCCATAGATGTTGAACAGACGGATGAATGAACACATGAATGGAGGAAACCCCACAAGCCTCTAGGCTCGTTTGGTTTTTTCAAGGCCTTCCAGCGTAGAACTTGCAACAGAAGTGAGCCGACTCCAGGGCCAACAGATAAGTTGGTCGTTAGGACCCTTAGCAGAAGGGTCATCACAGGAATTGGATAGGGACCAGTGGGCACAGGTCCTTCTAACACAGACCCCTGAGGCTCTTGGGAGACTGGGTTCCCTCCTGGAAGGGTGGGAAAGGTTCCTTATCTTATTCACTCCCTTGGTGTCACTTTAGAAGAGATTAGACACGCCTCTTTCATCCTCCCACTCCTATCCACAGCCGGAAAGTCTAGCTCAAGAGGTGCGGGAGGGGAAAGCCCGGCAGTCTTCCAATCAGGCTGGACAGAGCAGAGTGGTCAAAAGCACAGCCCGGGTCCACTGTGAGGCGTCCTGTGGCAGTGTAGGAGCTTGCGATAGCTCAGTGCTGAGTAACACAGAGTACTGCGGGCGGGGGAACAATAGCCCAGATAACAATTCAGGCTCCTAAAGCCTTTCTAACTAGCTTCGCATCTCTTCGCCTCTGCACACTGCCTCCTGAGGCAAGGGATGCTTCCAAGATGTTGTCAGTGGAGGGATAGGCTCAAAAAAGGGGGAGGGGCAGACAGACCCTGCAGATCTGTTACAGGAGATGACTTAAAGAGGCTAGTTACCACGGGTTAAGCTGTCTGTTTTGAGGATTAAGAGTCCTGGGTTTGAACTCAAACAAAATCGGACCTGAATCCTGTGTGACCTTGGGAGGCAATCCAGTTTTCTAATCCTTCCTTGTTTGCAAAATGGTGATAAAAGGCCGTAGAATAAAGTAATCCGTTCGAAGCACCCACTACATTTTGAAACAGACACAGAAGCCCTGGGTTTACGTTAGCGATCATTTTTCTCTACACCAGCTTTCCTAGCTGATGTTCACGCCTCCTTTTTAAGCAAAGGACGATATGAACTCAGTTATTTGTGCAAATCTATCTCCATTCACATTTGATCATCCCCTTCCAAGGAACCCATCACAGTTCTGAACTCTGGGGATGCCACAGCAAATAACGTCAAAAAAACCTCTGCTCTTGGGGCTGGAGGGAGGTTAACAGCACATGCTGTTCTTACAAGGGACCTGAGTTCGGTTCCCAGCACCCACATCTGGCAGCACATTGTAAGACTTTAAGACAATCCTGAAGCCATTTTTGACAATTCTGAATCCTCTCAGCCTCTGTGCCATAGTGTTTCCCCTCCTCCCCTGGGAATCAAGGACCTAACAGCTACACTCGCACGTACTCAGTTCCTGAACAATTACCCATATACGTATGCTTTGGTTCGGTCCCCTGGGAAACGGGGTCAAAATGACCTCTTACCTCATCTGATCTGGCAACAGCTCTCCAGTCAATTATTGGTAATAGCCCTTTCGAATAAGCCAATCAGAATAGTCAAAGAACAACCCCACTTGCTTCTGTGGCCCCTTTAAAAGTAGACTGTACCCGTTATTCAAGATCCCTCGGCTTCCCGAATGCTGAGGGACCCTGTCATGACAGAATTAATAAAATCCTCATGCTTTTGCATCAGCTGTAGTGTGTGAGATGGTCTCTGGGGGCGACTCCTTCTCGGTGTTTGGACGCTAGAGTCCAACAACATAACTCCTGCAAAAGCTCCAGGGGATCTGATAGCCTTTTCTGGCCACCGTGGACACTGCATGCAATACACATAACTAAAAGTAAAAATAAAAAAATAAACTTAAAAAAAGGGAGGGGTAGGGGGACTGGAGAGATAGCTCAGCAGTTAAGAGCACTGACTGCTCTTTCAAAGGACCCAGGTTCAATTCCCAGCACCCATATGGGCTCACAGCTGTCTATAACTTCAGTTCCAGGGGATCTAATGCCTTCATATAAAACATACATGCAGGCAAAACACCAATGCATATGAAATAAAGATAGATAAATCATTAAAAAAAAAACCACAAATCCTGCCCTTGTTCAGCTTACCCCAAATTTGGGGAAGCCAGGCGATGAACAGAAAGTCTAAGCAATCATGAGATGCTAGAAAAAAAAAATGTCTTGAGAGAGCCTCATAGAGCCATAGGCAACAGAGAGGATGCTTTGCTAGGGGATGCCTGCAGTCCAAGGAAAAATGGTCACGAGAAGACTGAGCCAAGGCCCAGAAAGGCTATGGCACCAGCACATAAACCTTCCAGAGAAAGAACATTCCAGGGAAAGAGAGGCGGAAGTGCAAAGGCCTGGAGGCATGCACCAAGTGAAGTTAATCTCCATGTTGGGGAGGAAGGGTTCTGCACCCTCAACTGTGGATTCCAACAAGCTCAAATCAAAATTACATGAGGGGAAAAATGTGACTGTACTGAACTTGTATAGAATTGTTTCCTCTTCATATTCCCTCTGCAGCACAGGTTAACAGCTATCTACACAGCATTTCCCCTGCATTAGGTATTATAAACGAGCAAGGTGATTTAATATACAGGAGGATGCTGTAGGCTGTGTGCAAACGCTTCACCACTGGATGCTGGGACTCGAACATCTGCAGGTTTAGGAATCTTCAGGGTGGTCTCTTGTAGATACAGAGGGATGGTCGTGCCAGGACAGAGCCCTGCCAGATGAAGAGCATAGGGAGGGCCAAGGAAGGAAAGTAACACTGCACATTATGCGTTAAAAGCTGTGATCTGAGCTGGGCATAGTGGTGCACGCCTTTAATCCCAGCCTTGGGGAGGCAGAGGCAGGCGGATCTCTGTGAGTTTGAGGCCAGCCTGGTCTACAAGAGCTAGTTCCAGGACAGCCAGAAACCCTATATTGGAAAAAAAAAACAAAAACAAAAAACAAAAACAGCTAACCAAAAGCTGCGCTCTGACTCCAGTTCTGCCTCATCACAGCATCAGCCAACAGGTTCCAGCGACTGGATGGGTCGTCCCAGAAGGGCTTTGAAGGACCAAAATTAGACACCCGGAAGGGGCCAAAGAATCCCATTTGTGAATAATTACAATCGGGCTTATGTCAGACCCCGAGTCAGAATGTAAGCTTGAAAAATACAGGATCAGGTGGACGAGATGACGCGGCGAGTGAAGATGCCTGCCCCCAAGCTTTACAACCTGAGTTCAAGCCCCGGGACTGGGAGGAGAGAACCAGCTCCTGCAAGCTGTCCCCTGACCTACTGGGGGTGGGGGGGAAGAGAGAAGAGAGGGGCGGAGTAAATAAAATGCAATTTAAGACAAACTCAAGTACATGGTCAAATAAAGTGGACTAAGAGCCAGATGTGCGACGCATCTGCACCCCCAGAACTGGGAAAGTAGACGCAAGAGACTGTTAAATCCCCAGCCAGCCTGGGTTACGTAACAAGACTAATTCCATACAAAACAGAAAGGGGCGGGTGGGGGCAGTCCTGGAAAATGGAGTATTTGAAACCAAGGCACCCGAGGAACCCAGGATAAATACTTCTTGATCCCCCGAGCCAGAGACGAGTGTCTTTTTAGCTGACTCTGATAGGTCCCTTCACTGGCCTGGGGCGGGGGGGGGGGGGGGGGGGGGGGGGGGGGGGGGGGGGGGGGGGGGGGGGGGGGGGGGGGGGGGGGGGGAGAGGAACTGGCCTTCTTGAAAATTTGCTACCTGCTAGGGCGGCAACAAAGTCCAAATTGACAGAACGCAGGGTCAGGAGGTGGCCAGGGAGCTCCAGAAACGAGTCCTCATTTCAGGCCAATTTTGCCACCTGCCGTGCGCCTCGAGACTGTCTGTCTCGGTTTCCCTCCTCTGGGAAGAGACCCTCCATCTGGTCGTCCACCCTTGAGGGTGTTCTAGGACTGGATCAAAGAACCTCTTGAAAGGGCTGGCTGCTGCTCCGGATAATTACAAAGTAAACACACAGGGTCGTTGTGACGTCATGGGCCTGTGCAGGCAGAGCTGAAGGAGGAAATTGCTCACTTTTGGGGAGGGGCAGACCCGTCCAGGTTATTAGAGTCCACTGGGTGTCTTTGCCAGGGTAAAATGCTTTCCCTATGACTTGAAAAGTGAACTGTCACTTGCCCTTTCACAAGGCATTCGGTTACCTGGGTTACAGTACTAACACCCCCCCCCCACCCAGTCCATGAGACATGCAGAGCAGGGTCACGGTTCTGACAGAAAGGTTGGGGAAAACAGCACAGGGTCACAAGAGCTTGGGGTGCTTTGTTGAAGGGGGAAGGGGTACAGTGTGGCGCTAGAGAAGAAGCCAAATAAGGGGGCTGGGGTTATTCCAGAAAGAGCTGTGGCCCTGGCTTCAGTGCCTCTCATATCTCAACACTCCCCAGCAGCCGAGTACCTGGAGAAGTTCAGCTGATGGCACCTGTCCCCAGATACTGTTGTCTTGTTTAAGTCAGGGTCTAGCTATGCAGTCTAGACTGACTGATCTCAGACTCACAGTGTAGCTCAAGCTGGCCTTGAATTCTCCACAGCTATGAGCCACCACTCCCAGCTTGTCCTCAGCAGGTCTTTTACAGAGAGAAGAACATAGTTAGTTACTGCATCCACGCTTGGGGTTAGAATACTACGACTTTAACTAAAAGAGTTTGCAGGGGCCTCAGGAGAGATGGGGAGGACAGCTGATGGAGGTGAACTGAGGGGCCTATGTTTAGCATCAAGAAAATGCTCTTAAACATCTCAGTAGCAAATGCCTTTGAACCCCAGACAGGGTTGCTCCTACACACAGCAGAAACACACTCTAAGGGGCCAGTTATTGTGCCTGGAACTTGGAGGTCTAGAGGTAAAATACATAAATAGAGCTAGGGACAGAGACAGCTCAGCACCCGAAGGCTAATATACCGGAAGACTACTTTCACGAGCTGCATCAACAGCTTGGGTCCCAGCTAGTCCTATAGAGCCCTCTCATTTAATCACATGCTCATAGACCTACAATTTAAACTCCTGGCAGCCATGTTCCATGCAAAACTAACAAACAGGCTTTCCTCGTGCCCCTAATACTTGGTCAGAGATTGCTTTACTCATGCCCCTAAAGGGCAGAGATTTTCATGACTCTTCACCCAGTTCCCTCTAACATTTAAGGCTCTTACTACGGTGCTCAGTTCCCTTCCCAGATGCCTGTTAGTTACTGTCCAATTTGCGGCGTTGTCAGGAGCCATTAGTCACTCGTGGACAGCTGTTATTCAAAGCAATAAACTGTCTTGTTTCTTCCTTGGTTGTGGGTAACTATCCCATCCCCCCCCCCCCACCTCTCATTGAGGATCTTGGGATTCTGGACAGAAGTGGGGGTGCTGACTAAATTTTGTTTATGTGCTACTGGGCATCACATGCTTGCAGTACCTGTGGAGGCCAGAAGGGGATGCTGAGTTCCCAGAGACTAGAGCTACCAGTGGCTGTGAACAGCCAGTTGGGGGCTGGGAATTGAACCATGATCCTCTGCCGGGCGCACCTTTCAGCTCTGAGGATGCTTAGCAAGCAACAGCGGAAAACAGACAGCAGAGGGGGAACAGCAAGCGCAACCATGGTTAAACAGCATCCCAACATCACTCTCTGTCAGCTTCTACAGCTACAATTCCCAGCCCCATTTGATGTGGAAGATCAGTACCGTTTGTGACATCTTAGAGAAAAAGCTGAGTGCCCTTTGAAAACTTTAAAAGCTGGGCATGGGAAGCTTGGCATGAAGTCACATATCAGGACAGGCATTGTTTCTGCCAACCTAGGACACAAGGCCGAGGAAAGTCATGTCTGTTTCCATGGCGGCTGCAGCCTCAGCATCTTGCATAGTGCCTCGCAAAAGTGGTTATGAATGAGTGCGTAAATATCAGAGAACACAAACTCCAGCTTGCGGGTGCAGCGGTACGCGATGCTCACTTCTCTGGCAGCCAGTCCCCAGTTTCAGCTCTCGCTCCTATTACCCATGCCCCCATTTGAAGTTCCTCACACAAAACTGAAAGTAGCTCCGCTATTCTGTCCCCTGAAGACCTCGCCGATGCTCTCAAAGTTAACCACCCAGCTACTTCCTAGGGCTCCCGGCTTACTGCTGCGGAGCTTTGGGCTGCAGCCGCGGGGCTTCTAAAATGCACTCCTTCCAGGAATGGTTGCTCGCATTTTGCCTTTAAGCCCCAGACGTCCATATTATCTTATTGGAACACGGTGGATGGGGCTCTTTCCAGCACCTTCCGCTTAATCTGCTTAGTTGCTTGGGTTGCAGGAAGCGTCTTTGTGGAATATGCATAGCGTTTGACAGAAGAAATTAAGAAGAGAGTCCCAAGTCCAATATACCACTTGGCATGAATCACCTAACTTCTCTAGGTTCTGAAAAAACTATTGAGTAAGTCTCATGTTTATGAGGTTTTTGTTCCCTACGGAATCTACAAATAACATTGCTATTAAGAAATCGACTATAAATGTACCACTTCAAATCCCCCTCTCCCTTACTCCACTTTCACTCTTCTCTGCACCCCCATCTGCTCTTTAGTCTCGTCAGCTCCATCTAGTGGCATGTCTCATATTTTACTACTTCTAAAAATCAAATGTACCTGCGTTAATCATATGTAAATAGCCTATTATAAAATAAATAAAAATACCAATTCATCTCAAAATGATGATAATATGCCCATTAAGCATTTAAAATATTATTATCAATTATTACTATTATTATTAATGTAGGGTAAAAGGACCAGTCAAAGAAACCCGTCCTAGCCCTGAATCCAGAGCTAGCGAAATAAACACATCCTGGCTCTAAAACCAGAGCCAGTGAAAGAAACACTCTAGCCCTGAACCCCTGAATCCAGTGTAAATTTTTTTTCTGCCTGATAAGCCTCTCCGCCTATGCAATAATCCAAATCAATCTGAATTAGAAAAAGACCAGGTTTAATGGATGCCAGTGCTCCCCGGTGGTCCTCTGGGAAAACACGGAAGAGGGCTTGGGGTGGAACTTCCAGCCAAACACCCAGAACCAAAGAAACACACCCTGACTCTGAAACCAGAGCCAAAGAAACATACTTTGCCCTGGAACCAGAGTCAGTGAAAGAAATATGCCCTGGTCCTAAAACCAGAGTCAGAAAGCTAAAAAGGGCCAGTGAAAGAAACACAGTTTGGCCCTCAAACCAGAGCCAGCTCTATCCCGACCAACTAAACCAACCAATCCCTGAGCAGAAAATCTTCTCCCTGGGAAAAGTGCTCCCCTACGAAGCCCTATATAAGCCCCTCTATCTGTTCAGTAGTGGGGTGTCCTCTCCCATGCTGACAGAGGCAGCCACTCTCCGGACTCCTTCCCAAATAAATCTGGGGTGAAGATTTTTCACCAGTGCAGAGTAGAACCTTTGCTGAGACTTCCCTTTAAGGGGGCTGAACAGAAAAAAAAAAAAAAAAAGAAAGAAACAGTTACATCTGCTGGGAAACTCCCTTGGGAGTGGAGCAGAAAAAGTAAATTTTCATTTCTACAGGGGTTCCCCCTTTAACAGAGTGAAGCAGAAGTAACATCTTGGGCCAGAGCACAGCAGAAGAAATAGATAGCTCTTCTAGGATGTTCCCTTTGGGGAACAGAGTTCAGCTGTAGTGGCTCTCTCTAGGAGAGAAGTAGGATCGTACCTCCTACGGGGAGACCATCCCCCACTGTACCCCAACTTCAGGTATATTCTGACTTCCTGACGAGTCAGGATCATTTTCCCTCTAGAGCTGTCCCTTCACAGCTTTAGGCATTGCCTGATTTCCCGATGAGACAGGATACATTTCCCCCAGTGAAGTCCCTTGCAGTTTCAGGTATCACCTGACTTCTTAGTGAGTCAGGATACCTTTCTCTCCAGAGCTGTCTGTCCCTTGGCATCTTCAGGTATAGCCTAACTTCCAGACAGACAAGTCAGGATATCTTTCCCTCCAGAGCTGCAACACTGGCAATTATCATGGTTGGTTTTTCGAGACAAGGTTTCTCTGTGTAGCCCTGGCTGTTCTAAAACTTGCTCTTGTAGACCAGACTGTCCTTGAACTCAGAGATCCACGACTCTGCCTCCCAAGTGCTGGGATTAAAAAGATGCTCTGCCAACACCTAGCCAGAAATTCACCCGCCTCTACTTCCCGAGTGATGGGATTAAAGGCGTGTGCCACCACCGCCCGGCTGGAACTCTGTTTCTTAACCACCCACCTTTCTCTAATTATGACCCTTGAGACTGTCCCAGGGTGTTTGGTACACATCAGTCTGGGTTTTTCTTCCTTCCTTCTCCTGTATAGCAATTCCTTGCCTCCTCCCCCAACAAATCCCACCACTTAATTTGGGGACTGTTGAATTGGGCTCTAGTCTGCTCAGACACCTAGGTAGATAGCAGAAAGCGTGGTTACAAGACAGACAACACTTTTGGGTATCAGGGACTTGGAGAAGTGAAGCTTTTGCTTTGCAAGAGGGACTGAGTTTAATTCCTGGCACCTATGCACGAAATAGTCAAGCATGCACAAAAGTTGTATATGCTTTACAATAGCAGGGAGGGAAAGCAGAGACAGGAGAGTTGCTGGGGCTTGTTGGCCAGTCAGTCTATCCTAATTGATGAACGCTGGATTCACTTGAGACCCTGTCTCAAAGGAGGTGGACTGTGTGGAGAGAGTGAAGTCCTGAGTGAGTGTGTATTGCTGGCATGGCCAAGGATCCAATGCCTCAGATCTAAGGGAATGCCTAAAACTCACTTCCAGCAGCTTTTGAAAATCATTAAGAGTTCATAATTTTTGTGCTTTCTGTGATTGAATGTTTTGTAAACCTATCTTATATTCTAGGTAATTAATAGAATCTCTGCTTTGTAATTTTTCAGGAGCAATTTGTAATCCCCAACCAGGCAAAATTTTCTTTACTTCTTCAAACATTTTCTTACTAAGGTATCTGCATGTGACTCAGCTTCATATAATGGTAAATTATAGACTGAGGAACAGTTTATGGATTATTTCTAATGGCTGATGTACAAAATGTCGACACAAGGTAGGGGTATTTAAACGCCTTTGTGGAAGAACTTTCCATTAATACCTTTTAACAGGCTGAGACTTATAGGCACTGTGAAGACAAATATTTCTCTATCCTGTTCTTTAAAAGGTATAGTAAAAAAAAAAAAAAGCAGTCTTTTAGGTTAATCACTATAATAGACCATCCTTTAGGTAATAAGGTAGAGGAATTCCGGGCTGTAAAGAGCCCACTGGCAGTATCACCTTGTTAATAGTTGTTACATTTGTTACTATTCTCCATCTTTCAGATTTCTTTTCAATGACAGATATAGGAGAATTCTAAGGACTGGTTGATTCTTCAATATGTTGAGCTTTTAGCTGCTCCTGTACCAGCTGTTCTAGTGTCTGTGATTTTTCTGATATCAAAAACCCTTGTTCCTCCAGACAGGTTTGTCAGTTAACCATTTCAAAGGTAGGGATATTGATACCTTTGAAAGATCACCAGCTTCTGTCTCCTTCTTATGTACAATCTGAGTGGTCTGTGGCTGCTCTTGATAACACCTTTTCATATTTTCTCAGAAGCATTTTTTTTATTTTATGGCTTGTTTCTGAGATTGGAGGAATGTTAATTTGTTTTTCATTATTGTAACAACTCACACCCCCATAAATTACTTGTTATGTTAGCCACATATAGTATTAATTTCCCTGTCTGTCCTTCTAGCCCTGTACAATTGACCCACCTTGGAGTTTGTTTTACCTGAGATTAAGTTCCAACTCCTAGAAACTGAAGATTTACCTTCTTAAAATGCCAATCTGGATGCCAAGCTTTTGGTGAAATTATTGTTACATCCATAACTGTGTCTAGCAAACCTTTAATTAAAATGCCATTTATTCATATCTTTAGTTTTGGTCTTTGAGCATTTATAAACGTTTGCCAAAAATACTTGTTTTATGGCCTCTCCTGAAATTTTTCTATCATCCAGAGCAGTATTTTTTTTTTGTTTGTTTGTTTTGTTTTTGTTTTTGTTTTTCGAGACAGGGTTTCTCTGTGACTTTAGAGCCTGTCCTGGAACTAGCTCTGTAGACCAGACTGGTCTCAAACTCACAGAGATCCGCCTGCCTCTGCCTCCAGAGTGCTGAGATTAAAGGCATGCGCCACCATCGCCCGGCCCAGCAGTATGGTTTTAACAACAGGCATTAAGTCTTTGAATTGCTCTGTAGAGGAGTTTCCCCAATGTCAACAGGTAATGATTGAACCAAATTTGACATTGGGGTCTGCGAGAGAATCCCCCTAAGATATTTCTCAGTGGCAAAATGCTACCTTGCCTGTTCCTTGTTCTGCATTCATTAGCTCAATGCTGACCTTTGCTGGGCCTTCTGTTTGGATCTTCTCTAGAATAAACATTGTTTCTAGGAATGCCTGCCTACAATCCCTTTTCAGATGACCTTGTTTACCACAATTAAAACATCTGATGTTTTCATTTGTCTTGAAATTTTTAGAAATTATCTCTCCTATTAAATTAGCATCATAAATGTGAGACCCAATATCAGTCATGTTTCTAATCCACCTATGGGTGCTAATCTTGCCTTTTAAAACCTAGTCATCCTTTTAAATTTTGAATTAGCATCTTTAAAAGCCAAAGATTCAATTAATATTCATCTGACTTCTGGATCTGATACTATTTTATTTATAGCTGAAATCAATCATTGTAAAAAAAAAAGTCAGTGGCTAGGTGGGGGTGGTATACACCTCTAATCCCAGCACTAGGGAGGCAGAGGCAGGCAGATCTCTGTGAGTTTGAGGCCAGACTGGTCTACAGAGCTAGTTCTAGGACAGCTAGGGCTGTTGCACAGAGAAACCCTGTTTCAAAACAACAACAACAACAAAACCCACCACCACTACCAACAACAACAACAAGGTCAGTGAAGGCTTCTTTTTGGCCTTGTATAATTTTAATAAATGAATCAGACTTCTTCCCTGATTCTTCAACCTTGTCCCAAGCATTTAAAGTTGCTGCATCAAGTGATGGGGATAAGCCAGTGGCATTGGTGGCTCCACACCACTTTGGCACAATCTAAGACCAGGCTTTGGATGCCAGATACTGTGGATTCTTGTTTAACTAATAAATAAAGCTTGGGGATTAAATATTAAGGTATTAGCCCTACAGACCCACAGAGCAATGGAGAAAAGAATCAGGTAACTTTCTCCACCTCAGACTGAAAAAGACCTTGAATCTTTTCAAGTCCCTTCTTATGCCTCTCTATCTATCTTCCTCTGAGTCCTCCAGAAAACTCTATGGTTCATTCCAGTCAGCTGAATGTGGATTCTTTCTACCCTCTGATTCAAGACCCAATTCCATTGGTGGTCTCAGAGAGATAATACAAACAAGTCTCCTGCAACAGATATAACCTGTTCCATTTCTCCTAGGGCTGATCTCATGTCCCACTCCTCTCTTCCAAAGAAGTACCCAATGCCTCCCACAACAGGTTGTCCTGGTTGGATGACAGAGGGTGACCTGGGCAGAGCAGCAGATACCTACGGTGCATGCCACTTCAGTCCCCTGTGCCAAAACACGTTCTTAACTTCACTTCCCTGTGCCAAAAACGTGTTCCCCAACTTCAGCTAGTTAAACTAGACTGGGTGGGGACAGAGGGCTCCTCAGATTAGACGTCACTCTTGAATGAAACACATTCCATTGTCAGGTAAACAGGGAGGGTGTGGTAGAGGTGGACCCAGCCCAGCTTCTTTCCGGAGGGCTGAGCTCTGTTGTAAGAACTTGCTGTCTACCCGTCCAGTCCCTGACATTCCTACCCAGCAGAGGCCCCTAGACTGGCCTGGCACCTCTCTTCCTGGAACTTTCTCTGCTCACGTATCCTCTCCAATTCCTGCTTGTAGTTTGTGGGTGACTCACATTCTGGTCACCCCTCCTCTGGGAGGAAGGAATAAAGAAGAGGGGTGGGAGGAACTTCCCCTAGGATTGAGGGCACTCTTGCAAAGCTCCAGTTCTACTCCTATGAGTCGGGCTTTATCAGTCACCAGCTTACTATTTAGGGCAAGAGGAAGCTTCGAATCAAGAAGTCTGGGTCTCTGGAATATCTGGAGAAGTTAGTATCAGAGAAATTATCTCCAAGCTACTTTTTTTGTAACTGCTCTGCTAAATATAAAAATAACCTATATTTATTGCAATAAATAAGTTTAGAAAATTCTAAGAGCATTCTAAAATTATCCATGTTACGTTTACACAAACATCAAAATTGGTTCTTTCCCAGTTTTTCTGGTTTGCCTATAAAAGTGTGTTTTAAAAAAGATCTGAACATGTGTGTATGTACGTGTGTGTGTGTGTGTATACATACATACATATACATATAGGCATCTTTTTCTTTTTTTTTTTTTCAAGACAATGGTTTCTCTGTGTAGCCCTGGCTGCCCTGGAACTCACTTTGCAGATCAGGCTGGTCTTGAACTCAGAGATCCACCTGCCCCTGCCTCCGAGTGCTGGGATTAAAGGTGTGCACTATCACTGCTCTGCGGGGCCATTTTTTTTTTAAACTATTGTTTCCATTTCAATTATTTGAGGCAGAGTTTTATTGTGCCGCTCAGATTAGCCTCAAACTTGTGAGCCTTCTGCCTAAGCTCCCTTGACTGCGATATAGCCGCGCACCCACACTGGCTTTTGTCCTTGACAGTTTTTATGCCTTGCCTTTTAACTTCTCGTGGACACTTCCCTGTTTCCTCGATTACTCTGGAACAATCTTAATGGCTCTATTACAATCCAGTCAATGATAGACTTCTGAGCCAGGGATGAAGCAGGGTTTGCTTTCAGAACAAAGGGAGGCATGAGCAGGGTGCTCTATAATCACTATAATCCTATTGCTTAAGAGGCTGGGGCAGGAGTCTGAGGCAGCTTGGACTACACAGGAGACTGTCTCAAAAAACCAAAAGAAACAGAGATTGATATGAGAGGGAGCCATTTCATCATTTCCTCCCTCCCTCCTTCCCCCATCCTCACCTTTCTCCCCCTCCCCGCTTCATGTGTGTGTCCATGTACACATATGTATATGGAGGTCAGAAGACCCTGGGTATTATTTTTCAATGCCATCTGCCCGCCCCCTTTTGAGACAGACTTTCTCACTGGTTGGATCTGTGGCTCTCATTGTAGGCTAGCCTGACTGCCCAGGGAGCCCTGCCTACTCCTGCCTTCGTACCACTGGCATTACATGTACACACCACCACGTTCACCTTATGTGGGTTCTGGGGATCAAACTAAGGTCTAATGCTTGCAAGGCACCAACTGAGCTATTTTGTCAGCTGCTCTTCCATTCTTCAGGACTCTTAAGGACATCTCTATGAAACTGTCTGTGAGGCCCAAGTTCAGGTTCCATCCGGTCCATAGTACCCCCACAGCATCCCATCATCCCACTATATTTTACTAAATAGATTTCTTTGGACTGGCAAGATGGCTAAGATAATACGGCACTTGCTGCCAAACCTGATGACCTACGTTTGCTTTCCCTAGAACCCCTGATAGAAGGAGCAGATGGAGGCTTTTCTGTTCCCCTGCAATGTGAGCTCCGCAGCCTCTGCCTGACCCTGCCATCCATCAGCATCCCTCTTTTAGGCTCCTGTGGTCAGTCTGGAGTCTCAAGGACCCACTGACGCCTCTCACCCATGCCTTTTTTCTACAGCATCTTCCTGTGTCTCCATACTCTTTTCTAATGGGTAACATTTCCCTGGGAACAGCCTGGTTACTTAGACACGTGGTTTAATTGCAGAGAGAGTGGGTTACAACAAGTTACACAGGACCAGCACACCAGGAGTAACCACTATGACAGTTTTATTCAAGTCTCTGAGAGCCCTGGCGTTGGACCAGGCCAAGATCAGCATCACACTGTGATACACTGGGAAGCTTGGCCACAGAACCAAGCCTGCTTGGCATCCCTCGTCAGCAATGTACAGTACCTCGAAAGAAATGAAAAGAAAAAGCCAAAGGAAAGAACCTGATAATAAGCTTCCTTCAGGACATTTCCATCTTTAAATATTTCTGGCAACACACAATAATTTAAATTCCAAAGGAAATGGGGGCTCAAGGAGGGACTCTGGGTACACAGAGATGGGGAAGACCGACACAGGAGACTTGTAGTTAAGATACCGGAGGACGAGACAAACAGAACTTACACTTTCCTTTCTAGACTTAAGGGCCCTAAGGGGAGAAAGCCCTGAGAAAGCTTTTTCAGAAAACCAGGACCCAACCAATGCCTCCCCCGAGACTTTGAACAGAGTCTCAGACCTCTGTTTGTGGAGTTGTGGCTGTGGACAAAGGAGAATGGGGGGCAGGGGGAGCAGGACGTCAGTGAGTTCACCTCTCTGGATAGCAAGGCTCAAGGTGACAAAGGGGCAGCAGCAGCACTTCCCTAGAGGACAGGAGCTGGAGCAGGCTCTGGGAACAAAGGAAAGTGGAGTTGCAATGAGGAGCAACATCAGGGAAGCGATGAACAGGAATCAGGAAAGAGAAACCGAGCCTTAGGTGGTACTGGGAGGGAGGCGAGCTGGACATCCCAGCGAGCTCAGAATCCCCGCAGAACTGAGAGAAAGGTGAAGGAAGAAAGAGCCACCATCAGCAAAAAACGAAGTTTGCTGAGCTCTGGGGAGATCACAGGTCAGCCAGGGGACACAATTCCTTAGGAAGAAGGTGATTTCAGAAGTTACGCTGGTCCAAGCTGGGCGAATTTCACCTCAAGGCTTTTCAACAGTGGTCTAGAAATGTGACCACAGGCGAGAATCCTGTCTTAAACAGAGCAGATCAGCAACTTGCTTCCCAGCTCTGTGACTCCAGGATGTGTCTGTTCACACATCCGACTGCGGGGCACACTGCAAGAAGACACAAACGTCTGTGCATGTGTCCAGAGCCTCCTGCGTGGAAGATTTAGTGCTTTCTTAAGATTTGCCATTCAACTCCAGATCCGGCCAGGATAAATCCATGTCTCTGACAGTAAAGAAGAAAACAAAGGCATATGCCTGTCCTATCAGCAGTTGGGAAGTGGAGGCAGAAATATCAGAAGTACAAGGTCATCCCGGGCTATGCAGCAAGTTTGAAGCCTGTCTGGGCTACATGAGACCCTGTCCGAAGTAGTAATAATAATAACACTAATAATAAAAAAAATAAAAGCCATAGCAGACATGGCCTTCAGTGGAGGTAGAGCAAATGACTCGAGTGAAATGCCGACGGGGCAGGGGAACAATGGCCGTGAACCTGACACTGGTGGGGCTGTGAAGGAATTATTTAGAAGACTGGCTGGGCAGGGGCAGAGATTAACATGGGGTGGGGAGAGGCAATGACGACGGAAAAGCGCCCATTCACTCGCTTCTGAGATCCTGGATGAATGAGGTCTATTCACTTCTAGAATTCCCAGAGAAGCTGAAGTTAAGAATTCACAGGCTTCTCTCTCCGTGACCACTTTCCCTCTCCTGGAATACACAGATACCCAGAACGTGGCTTCCAAGAGCCTGAAAGATAGCCAGTGAACATGAAGGAAGGAAAAGACCCCCAGCTACAGTGCCAATGTTGAGAACTGAAGGCTTCACTCTTGTATTTGAATGCAAGTAAGTGCTCCCGGGGGTGGCGGGCTGCACTCAGAACGTGCTGTGTGGGGTAGCAATGAGAGTAAACATAAAGCCTACGTCAAATGCCACACTCCTATCTGGAGATCCAGGAGAGGCAGGCAGGGCCCATCCCAGGTGGAGGCGAGTGAGGCACTTGTATTAGATACAAACCCCAAAGGCATGTTATAAAAAATAAAATTAAAAAAAATCAATAATCAAAGGCTAAACCATACTTCAATGTAACTGAATTTTCTAAAATGCCAAAATTAATAAAAAGCATCCATGATGAGACCAGTGCTCAGCCTAAAGGCTGCCTGTGCGGGTAGCAAGGTGTGAAGGAGTTCAGGAATGAGGGTAACACAGAACTTTTGAAACACCATACCCCTCCCATGGGGTCTTCACATCTCAGGGCTTCCATCTGTCCTGTCCCAGAGGAAAGGCTGGTCTCTGAACACTCTATTTGTATTGGGATTTCCCACCGGGAGACACCACCTAGCTGTCATGTCCACATCTGACAATCAAATGTGAGCGCAATCAGAAGGGAATTCAGGGGCAAGGAAACCGGAGCAGTGTGGACCTCCCACTTAGACAACTTCATTCAACCCCCAGGATCTTCTCTTTCCAACACAAGACTCCAGGGAACGAAGGGACCAAGGCAGTAAGAAATCAGGAAGGAGCAGTCAGTCCCAGGGCAAAGCTCAAGAGAACCCAGTCTCCTAAAGTCTATGGCTTCCCAGGAGCTTAAGGAGGCCTGGGTAGAAATGGCCAGAGAAGGCAATGAAAAGTAAAAGAAACTCACCTGGTCTGCAGAGCCAAGCAGGAGCCCGGGGCTGGGTTAGACTAGTTAGACCCATATTAATTAGCCTCAATCAAACAAGATTCCAGCTCCTGGATTCTGTCCTCCAACTCAGTACCAGAGATACTGAACCTCCATGCAGCAATGCCAGGAAGAGGCCAAGGAGAAGGGCGTTTCCCCTTTTTATGTGCAGATTTTATTATAATTTGTGAACTAGGAAAATATTATATTGCCACCGGGAAATGTTTCCAACAACAGTTGTATCTTGACAAGAAGTCATTCTCAGGTCAAGTCGAGGACAATGACAAGTCATACATGATTGAGCCATATGGCCAGTGTTGGCCTTTGACCTCCACTTATACGTCCATTCACACTTTTTTCTACCAAGGAAAGCAATCTTGCATGATGGAGCTATCTACGCTGGACTTGGTGCTCTGACACCACACACTGAGGAGACCGGCTCTTGCTGTGCTGCCCCAGGCTGACATCACACCCGAGGCTGAAGCAAGTGTCCTGCCTCGGTCTCGAGTAGCTGGCTTTCCAAGGATGCATCACTAGCTGAACCTAGCTTTTACAGTTAGGAGGGTTTTTAATACGACAGTGAGCATCACTCGCAGCTCACAGGAGGGCTTCTGAGGGCCACATATTGGCAAATTTGCAACTTAAAAATGGACAGCTTAAGACGCCAGGTTCTTGCCACCAACTCCCTGAGGGCCACTCTTACCTCTGCCCCTGAATCTAGTCTGGACAAGTCCTTAAGACAAAGTCCAGTACTTCACCAACAAGTAGGACCTGCCTCTCTTCCCAGGTCTTCTAAAAGCAATGAGATGGGTGCTTCTGAACTGTAACACCGTGCCATTCCCCCAAACCAATCCAAAGGCACATGATCAAATAAACACATGATCAAATGGTCAGGGTTCTGCATCCATGTCCACAGATGGACACTTATACCCTGAGGTGTCCACCCACAGCCACCCAGGCTTCAGAGCCCACTGTTCTTTTTCTCTGCTAAAAGGAAGCTTGATATTGGTTGGTCTTTGCCTAGCATATGGGAGGCCCAGCTCTGGGGGTGGTGAATAGCAGAGGAAAGAACAGAAGAGATGAATTTCATGAAGTAAGAATGACCCTTCTCAGCCAGGCAGTAATGGCACACGTCTTTAATCCCAGTACTCAGGAGGCAGAGACAGGTGGATCTCTGTGAGTCCAAGGCCAGTCTGGTCTACAGAGTGAGCTCCAGGACAGTCTACAAAGCTACAGAGAAACCCTGTCTCAAACAAAAATAAAAACAAAAGAAAAAAACAAAAAGAAAAAAGAATGCCTTTCTCATGGGGCAATTAGTGTCTACAACGTGGGGGGGGGGGTGGAGGCAAAAGCTTGGAGAAAGGGGCAAGTCTACACAGCTGGCAATGTCTGTGTCCCTGAGCAACAGCCTGAGGGTCAAGGGGCTTTGTGAGGAGCATCATACTTTGGCACATGATGTCCCATGGACTAGGAGCCACTTTCCCAAAGGTTCTTCCAGATCTGGTTTGATTTCAGACTCTTATCAAATCTGACCCTAGGGATGAGCCTAAAAAAGCAGAGACAGCAAGCTGCCACCAAACTCCCATCTCCTCAATAAAACACAAACGGTAAGAACATCCAGATGACCAGGTTAAGAGAAGGAGGGAATTGGAAAATAAATGATGCTATTGTCACCTGGGCTACATAATCTGGTGGAAGAGCATATGCCGTGTTAAGCCAACCCCAAATCACTCTTCTTCCAGAAGCCAAAGGCTAAAGCTAAGGGAAGACGCCTTGAGGCGAAGGTGGTGAGAACCACACTGCTGGCTTCAGCGTTCAGCTGGCAAGGGAAGAAGCTATTGGCAGGGAGCCACAGCATATCACACCCTCACAAGGGAAGGATATGGTGAAGGGTTTTACAAGGAAACCTGACAGGGGTCAAGACACTGGACTGAAGTCATGCAAGAAAAGCAGAACAGGGGAGTAGGGCCAACTTGTGTTGTCTCAGAGCCTGGGGGGGCCAGACTCAATCATTCAGAGTCTGTCTGTCTGTGTTTTTGAGACAAATGTTTCGAATGTGAAGGAAAACGATGTCATTCTGTAAATGTCAGAAGAAAAAGCTAGCCCTGTTCTGAGCTGTCCAAAGGCAGGCTATTGTTACTACGATGCCTACCCAATCACAGGATGTCAGGAGCATCCACTACGCTTCCTAGAAATAGCTGTAAGGGTAACGCAGGCATCTACTCAGTTCTTAGCCATACAGATTCCCCAAGGGTAAGCTCTGGAAAGTGAAGACCTGAGGAGGAGACACAGCAAAGAACAGTCCCTGATGCTGTTAGCAGCCCCAAGATAATGATTC
This sequence comes from Alexandromys fortis, assembly GCF_014885135.2. Classification (NCBI taxonomy): domain Eukaryota; kingdom Metazoa; phylum Chordata; class Mammalia; order Rodentia; family Cricetidae; genus Alexandromys; species Alexandromys fortis. Next base: position 143,666 of record NW_026068031.1, read on the forward strand.
TGCTCTAAGTAGAAGGCAAGTCTTTGAGGAAAGGGTGGTGAAAGAAAAGGGAGAAGCTGGCTAATGTCACTCAAGTGGGTTTATTCACAGCTACCAGGCCTGTTCCTAACCATGACCACAGATGGAGGGAACCTAAGTCACATAAACTTCCTTAACGTGCATCCCATCTCTAGGCTCGCACGGAGCTGAAGAGGAAATCACCCTCACCACGCACACATCTAATGCATACTCCCAACCCCGCCTTCTCGTCTCTCAGGTACAATCATTTCTTTAGTAAGGCCTTCTTCTGTCTGAATGCTGGGTGGACAAGTAAGAACTAGAGTCCACCTGCCACTCAATGGCAGGTCATTGTGATGCGGAATACGCTGCATCTGTAACACTATGTCTTTCCCAGAAAGCTGGCCACAATCAAACACGGACAGGAAAAAAACCCTGCCTGGGGCTGGAGCATGGGCTGGAGTCAGCTGCAGTCTGCCTCAAAGCCTTAGTGCGTCCAAGATGGGTAGATGTATTTGTAGCTTAGGAATAGGGGTTTTGAAAGATCCAGGGAAGGGCACACAACAGACTATCTAGTCCTCAAGAACGAAGCATCATCACCGGGTTGGGTGGCACTACTGAGAGGGTTCACAAGCTCTCCTCTCCTAGCTGAGGAGTCAGAGCACAGGGGAAAGGGGAAGCGCTTACATTCTCATTTCACGGAACCAAGAGGAAAGAGGAGATACTCAGCAAAACACTGGCTGACACCGCCAGCACCGCTTCCTTGTTGGAGACTAGGGGGCTGCAGGGTCAGGACAAAGGGCAAAAGGGCTCATAAAGAACTTGTGGAAACCAATGTCCTCTCTTAGGTGCTCCCCAGGGCAGGATTTCTATCAGTTACAGAGAAGAGCAGTGATAAAATCTGCCACCTGTCCCATGTGCACCTAATCCTTCTGGGCATCTAGGCAGCAAAGACAGACTCCAACACCACTGGGGACTGGCTGTTACTGTCACCTAAAGGCCACAGTGCACATACAACACAGGGGGCTCAGAGGAAGTGGACAGTGAAGGAAATACATGAGAAATCTTTAGATGAAGCTTAGTATTCAAGTTCAAGAAACAAATACTAAACAAGTCAGCACTAGCCTCATCCGGCTGGTCTCTGCTGTCTAGCTCACAGTGCAGGCCCAGCACAAGGGCTGTCTGTGCTAAGACAAAGGTGGCCTCAATCAGGTGCCCACCAATGGACCACTGAGGGCCTGAAGAACTGTATCATGCTACTGCCTCCAAACACCCAAAGGTTATTACTAAGGGATCCCGTTCACTTCAAGGGCATCACAAAACGCACAAGTCCAATGAAGAAATCCCCACAGTTCCACATCCCAAGGTCCAGGACACACCCCCATATGTTTTCCTGACACACTTCAGCTGTGTCTGTGAATCACCTATGACCTAAAGGCCACTGATTCCGGAACTAGAGGAAAGAACAGAGTCTCAACTAGACAGGTACACGTAGGCACTGTGTCTGACCTCAGACCTGGCATCAGTGAGTGCGTCTCCCAAAGAGCTGTTCCTGAGATGAATATGCTTATATTCAAACCTGGTGTAGCCATGGCCTGAACCCAGGGGGTAGACAGAGCCATTCAATAAGCGTTGATTTCTGCCTTTGTTTCTAAAACCCAAACCCAACCCAAACCAAGGAGTGATTCGAGCACCTTTCTACCCACCCTGGCTGCTTCCCCTGACTGCCTCCTCAGCTCTCAGAGATTTGCACAGGTAGGCAGTTCCAGGTCTGTCAAGCCCTCTGGCCCTCACAAGGCCAACTTGTTCCCGTCAGCTGGCACAAAAGGACTTAGGACACAAGACACTCGATACCAAAGGAGACACCGAGTCATGGGAAGAGCGGAAGACAAGCCAAATGAACCAATCATAGCGCATCAGTACCAGTGTGTGGACAGTAGAACTCACGGCTGACATAGGGGCTACAGGACAGCTCTGGCTGAGGAGAAGAGGCAGTGGACAGATGTGGCTGATGACTGCAGTGTCACCCTCAAGATGAGGAAGACTGGAGGGTGGGGACAAGCCCTCCCTCTCCTGCACAGCCAGAGCTGACACAGCCCCTCCAGTGCACATGGGGAAAAGATCCTGCAGGGCAGGAGACCCTCTGCAGTGGCTGGCCCTGTCTCCATCCCTTCCATCTTCAAAGTGCATTCTCAGTGCAAGGAGGAGGTCTGGATCCCAGGGGGCCTAACCGAGACAGGGCTGTGCCAGCCAGCTCCCTCCATCTCCTCGGGCGTCCCCCTTGCCCACCCTGACCCTTCTGACACTAAGACCAGAACTCCTGCTGGATCTCATAGGGGGAAGGCCCATGCGTGTTCAGTTCTGCTCTGCACAGGGGCACCGTGCTATCCTGGCTCTGCCCCTCTGCATCCAGGTCCAGAAGCGTCCGCTCAGCGGGGGGCAGTGGCCCTGCTTGTAGAGGGAGCAGAGCTGGGAGTCCAGGCCGCTCTTCTACGGTGCTGCTGCTGCTGGCAAAGCAGGAGTCCAGGTTGCTGGGCGTCTCCGTGCTGGAGCTGTTGGCTGGGGAGGCGCTGCGGGCATGGCTGGGGGACACAAACCACCAAGGGTCCAGCCGCTGCCGGTTGGCAGAAGGACGTGGCCGAGGCAGAAACTCCAGGGTCTTGGGTCTCTCTAAGGTGGAGTCCCCTTGTGTGTTCCAGCGCCTTGGAGTTGGGGGGAAGACCACATTGGGGTCAGGGAGACGGGGGAATTCACCTGGGTCTCGGCTGGGACTGGGAGTTTTCAACATTCCTGGTCAGGGAGACAATGGGGAAAGACATCAGATGATGGCATTGTATTTCCAGGCAAGATGAGCACCTCCCCCATATGCCTAGGCACGTGGGTCAAAGGAATTGAATGTTTAAAGAACACCTACTGTGTGTCATGCAGTGTGCTGCGAGGGGCTAGGGATCTGGCAGTGAACTAGAAACCACCTTGTCTTGGGTCTAGTAATAGTAACATATAGGGGGTCACATGTATAATGAACTAATTTAAGACCGATGCTGGGAAGGACTCTTAAGATGGTCCCCTGTGTTTGTGAATAAAGTTTTATTGGGACATATTTTGGATGTACTCTAGCTGCTTTCCATTTACAGTAGTATGGCTGAGTAGTTTTTTTTTTTTTAAACTACTTAACTTTTTAAGAAACTTATCCAAATCTACAAAATCCAAAATATTTACCATCTGGTCCTTTTCCAAAATAGTTTGGGGGCCCCTATTTAAGAGAATGCCTGTCGGTCATGTATGTAATGATCACATGGCAGGGAAAGAGCTAGCAAAAAACATAAAGGTGATTTATGCTGTCCTTATTTCTAAAGGGGTCACACACCCAGGTACAACAGACCTAAGGAGCAAGAGTCAGACACACAGTGGGGTAACAACTGTCGTGCACACTTAAGTCTCACCAAAAGGAAGTGACCACGTTTGCTTCTCTGACTAGACTAGGGGCTGCTTCTTAGCCAGACTTGGGTCTTTTAGGGAGCAAGGGATGGGGACAGCAAAGTCCTAGGTTGAAAGTACGAATTCATCGGAGTCTCAGGGGTCAGATGCAAGGCAAGCGTGTGCGCATGGACAGCCACCCACTGGACATGTCTCCAGGCCTGAAGGGGCAGGCGTGACTCAAGGACTGGCAATGAAGAACATAATGGGTGGGTGGCAGCCGACCTTAGGTGTGTGTCTGAACTAATGCTGTAATGGCACAGGCCCAAGTGTGTAACAGAAAACACCCTTCCTAGGTGTGGCAAAGATCACTTCCTTGTAGCTGAGAATCTTCCGGGAACAATAAGCTTGCCTGCTGTCCCCGGATGATGGAATGACTGCCCTGTGCCAGAGTGGATTCTTAGCATGCCTCGGGCCCGCGTCTGGCTCTTTCTACAACCAGCCTGTCTCCTTTCAAGATCAGGAGAAGATGCCCATGGTGCAGGGCAGAGAGAAGTCAGCCAGCTCTGGACACCCTGCCAATCCCAGGTCATATCTCTTGCATGGTTGAGCAAGAGAAGAAATTCAAATTTCTTTGGGGTTATCCAAATCCAGAAGTAGAAAGAGGAAATGAGTCACCTACAAACATCTTTACTCCCTGGGGAGCCGCAAAAGAAGCAAAGAGAAAAGAGGAAGTGGCCAGAACTCACCTGTCCCAGGACTGGGGCTCATTCCATTGCTGGAGGGGCTCCGGCTCGCTAGTGCTGGGGGGGCTCCTGTTGGCTTAAGCGCCCCATCAGAAGGAGTCCGCCTGTGACCACTTGACTGTGTAGGGGCTGTGAGGGTGACATGGGTGGGAGTCAGGGACTGATTAGGGTCTCGCTTGAAGCGCTCCACTCGGACATTAACGAGAGGGTTGTGTGTGCACGAGGTGAGGGGTGGAGCTTCAACTGGACTGACTGGCATTTCATACACAACGATCTCATCACTATCAGAGCGCAGCAAGGAGCGGGTAGAGTTGCATTCGGAGATGGAGGAGAGAGAGAGCAGTGTCAAGGAGGCGGACGGGTCTCCTAGCAACATCATTGGCTCCTCCTTCTTGAAGAGCTTTCGGGAAGGGGGGCTGGTACTCCGACGAGGGCGGCTGGCCCTTTGGAAAAGACCCTCGCGCTTTTTCTTCTCTTCTCGGACTGGTGGCTCAGGCTCCTCTGGGGGAAGCAATTGGCACTTGCCAGCTTCCAACAAGTCAAACCCTAGGCCTGTGGCTGCCAGAACAGCTCCACAGCCAAGCAGAGCCACCTCACAGCGCCGGTGGTGGGTCCCACTGCGTTTGAGGCTGTTGGTTGGCGTCAGCTGAGGGGTACTGGTGGCTGAGTTGACTGGGGTGAGCTCCTCATGAACTCCATCACTGGAAGGACCATCCCCATCCTCTCCACGAGGAAATGGGATACAGAGGTAGGACTGGTTGGGCGAATGCTGGAGATGACGCTCTCCATTTCCCGGGCCTTCACCATCTTCATCCTCTGAAAACAAGAGAAACAGCAGAGAAATACAGAATGAAGAGTCTGATCCTTCTCCCGACTCTGCCAGAGATACAGGGCATGGAACTGAGCATGGAGCCAACGGGACTTGTTTTCTGCCACTCAACTGAGACCAGCATGGGAAACTCATCTGCATTCCAGAGCCCATTTCCCTATTTGCAGAAAAGTAGATCTGCTAATTTGCGGTCTCCTTCATAGGGACTCCTCCTTTGAGTGCGGACATAATGCCAGAGACAATCTCACATACCTTTAGCCCCATGGGTACTCTTACAAGAACTTGCAGTATGCATTCCCAGAACACTAGATAAAAGAAACATTTCTAATATTTTTGTATCATAAAACTGGAAGGGCTTTGAATTTCTAGCACAATGCTTAGCAACATGTCTTAAAGTTGGTCTGCACAAGAAGTCAGAATCCTCTACATGGGTGAAGGGCAATCTCTTCAACAGATGGGCCGATTATGACTTGGAAATCTACAGAGAAAAGAAAACTGGAGGAGCTTCTAGAGAACTCAGCCACCATTCATAGCCAGAGAGCCACATTGGAAAGGCTTGGAAAAGGGAAATGTCTGGTTCAAGTCCTCAACCTTGCACACTGCCCTGGGGAAATGACTGCTGAACTCTTGGGGCAGGAAGCCAAAGATAGGTTCCATGGCTATAATACAAGGGAACTGCTTTAGGAAGAGCTAGTAAAATGGAAGTGACAGAGTAGGCGATCAGAGGCAAGGAACAAAAAATAAGACAAAACCTACACATAATACTAGGAATCCTTAAACAATCCTGGAAGTCTGGCCATGAATTCTCTAAGAAAACGAAAAAAAAAAAAAAAAAACCACTTACCTATTTCCATAAGACTGGTGAACCCAGGTAGAGCAGGGCTATTCCTTGGGCCCTTCCCCAAGTTGGGGGCACTGGATGACCACTGTTTGTATCCATCTACCAGGGACTTGAGGCTGGAGGGATGAGGAGGAGATATGTCAACACTGGCTATTTCTCTTACTCTAGCCTCCATGGGCATTCGGGAAATGTCTGTCTACGCTGAAAAGCCATGGGGACCAGACAACTCGTCCTGAGCCCACCTATTTCACAAACAAGTGCGCATGCTCTAGGAGATGAAAAGCGGTGGTTTAGCGCAGTCCTCACATGCTGTGGAGCCATGGAAAGATCGAGTGAGCAGGCGGGCAAGCAGAGTTAAGGACTGAGCTTGTGGAAGATCTTGTCTGAGCCATTCTTAAGGGAAAAGCATTCAACCCCTAGGCTCTAAACACAATACACTCATAACATTACAAGTATTTCAATGCAAACACCTGCAGTGCAAGGCAAGCATGGGGCAGATGAACCAGCAGAAATGGCCTGGGCCACTCCACTCATAATGTTTCTTAGGTTCTCCTTCCACGCTTCTTTCTCGCATGCTTAAGCTTCCAAAGCCCTTCACTCTTCAAAAGGAAAAAAAAAAATCAAGCAATAAAGTGGCACCAACCCAGTGACTTGGGACAGAACTACACAGGGAGGACACTATGTGGCATTCAAGCCAGCCGTTTGTCTGGACATGGAGACAAAGAAACCCTGCCGTCAGCTCACTGGGCAAGCCTGGTAAACCTCCAGAGACAGAATGGATTCCCAACAGCTCCCTTACAAAGAGGGATCTGAGGTCTGGAAGCACTGGTCTTTGCCCTAGAGAGCAACAAAAGGGAGCACTGAGGACTCTTGAATGCTATGGTGGTACTGAAAGCCTAGCCTGTCAATCACTGGGGACTCTACCCGTCCACCTGAAGCCTGTCTCTCAGAGTCCCAAGCCACCAAAGGGAGGGAGAAGGATCCCTTTTTGCCCCAGTCTCAGAACTCTATTTTAAGTGCTGTCAGCCATAAAAAACTATTCAAGGATATATAGCCAAGTGGCCTTCTCTAGACACAGAAACTGGGGTGGGTCAACAGAGGGACTGTCCCAAGGTGCACAAAGGTACTGCTCTTAAGAACACAATCAGCTCCTCCCTTGCAGTGATGAGAGATGAACAAATGAAGGGAAGGGAAGGGCAGCTGCTACCAGCACAGCTTATGGTGGAGGCCAGACTCACCCCAAGTGGAAATGTGCAGACTCTGACGGGGTACTTAAGCCATTAGTTTTTTCCCGTCTCTGAGGGGATCTTCAATGAATAAAGACAATCAGCAACAGGCAGTGCAGACCATCGTCAGCTCACCCTCTCCCAGCCTCAGGCTGCCCAGGCTGGACCAGTTAGGTGGCCTGTCCAATCAGCAAACCCACCCCAGGAAAAGAATGCCATACTGGAGCTGTTTCAGGCCCATGCCCTTCCAATGTAAGGGACAAAGGCCCCTGATGGTCAGAGGGCAACTGCTAGGGGCTGTGAATCATAAATACCCCAGCTGCCTACAGTGAACTATTTTCCTACAGATATTCACTGTTGGATAAAAGGGGAGACAGGAATCTTCTTTTCTGAACTCAAGGTTTGTCATTATAAATTTTCTTCAGTCATCAGGCACTGAAGTTAGGAAATGCTATCATGGAGAAATCGCTAACATTTCTGATATCAAAGACATCTGGACTCAAGTGTGCTAGAAAACACTTTCGTTTCTTCAATAAGAAGTGAGAATAATGAAAAATCAAAGCACATGCTCCCTAATTGTCTCAAAAGTCTGCAAGGACAAATCTACATAAGGAGAAAGAAAAGTGAAAAGTTAGCATTTAGTAGTGTAAAAAAGAAGACTGATCTATTATTAAGACAAAAACCAAACAAAAACCAAACCAAACCAAAAACCAAAATAACAACAAAAACTTTAAGTGAAACAGAACCAAAAAATTCACTAGAATCCTATCTGATAAGAGGAAGGGTCTTGTAAGAAAGGGTCGAGTGGGAAGGGGAGAGGGGAAAGTGGTGCGGGAGTAAGAAAAACTATAATGATCTATCTATATGAAAATGCTACAAAAATCCATCACTTTGTATGTTCACTGAAAAAAATTAGTTGAAAAAATTCAATTACCAGAATCCATAGCTGGTATGGTTAACCTGAGAATTATACTAATGTCAGAAATAGCAAATGATTCAGGGTGACTGAGTTTCTCTGAGCTAAGCCATGAAGGACAGACTGCAAGGTTTTTGCCCCTCCTCTGCTCTCCTGAGCTCTGTAGATTTTGCTGGCCTTACGTTCTGCATCACACACGGCACACATAGATGGCTTGCCCCACAAGTGTCCCTCTTCTATTCAAAGGAGCTCCGTGGTGGTTTCAAAGCTTTACTCGACAGAGTTAGTTCTTTATAAATCAAATTGCTATTTTTTCCCCTTAAGCTCAGACACAGGAAGAGTTTGAACGTGAAATGTTAGTATTCAAATGATTACCAAAGTCAGTTTGACAGGTTTAGAGGCTCCACCCAGTGGCTAATGGGAGGTCACTGAAAACTGAGAGGACTACGGTCGTCACACATAGAATAGCCAGGGGTATTCTAGAAGAAGTACAAACCATGATGCCCACACTGTGGGCATTGAGTAGACGGCATGAAAGGCAGAGAACCGTCATCCCGACTGATAACTAGGTAAATTCACCATGGGCCAGCTAAAGTGATGCACCTCACAAAGAACCCTAACATCCACGCCACACTGTAGGTGAGAAAACATGAGCTCCCACGGCTAGATATGGGGCTGAGTCTCATGGCCAGAAGTCTCCCTGGCCTGTGGGAAACTGATGCAGAGAATCTGCACCCTGGCCTCAAGCCTACAAGTGAGGACACAGCACATTTAAGACACCAAGACCCTTTGCCTGGCAGGGTACTGACACATGTGGTTATGGGTAAGGTACGAAAGTCAGGGCCGAGTTATGGTGCCCACCTCCGCTAACAGGTTAATAGGAGAAAGCCCTGCTAACCCTGCTCTTCCTCCCTTTCCGCTCAACAGATGTCTTACGGGGAAGATTCAGGCGTGAGCAGACCACTTAGGCCAACATCCTACATTTCCTTCCTATCTGGGATAATTGCTGCTTTGAGAACACCTGCAGGGGGCAGCAGACCAGCAGACTGAATCCAATCCTGCCTGCCGCTTGTCTTTGTAAGGTCTGATTGTTCTCATTCATTTATGTGTTACCCAAAGTCTAGGGCAGCTTTTAGATGTTTCTGTCACTATGCAGACCCAAGAGCCTAAAATGTTATCTGGCCTTTTGTGGAAAGAGCTTGAGAATTCCTGCATCATGAGGGAACCCAGGAACTAGGGAGCGCTTGAGGACAGCTGGGGCTAGCCTACCATAAACAAACAAACAAACAAACAAATAAATAAATAAATGCAAAAAGAAAAAAAACCCCGTATTTTCCCAGAACATATTAAAATATACACAAAGGAAACAAAAGTGTTTCCTACCACATTTTAAACTGTTGTGACAATCTTTCAGGGAGAGAGAATTTCACATCAGCTGGCTCTTACCCTTCATCTCCTGAGGTGAGCTCTTTCTGCCCAAGTGTTCCTGGTCCCCATGTCCGGCCCTTCTTCTTTGGGAGCCTCTTGTCCTCCTCATCCCCTTCCTCTTTTGGGACAACTGAGCTCCGGCCCCAGGTTTTACTGCTTTCACCTGGTGTCACTGTGAATAACAAAGGTTGAGTGAGAAAAGTCTCTCCAAAACTGGCAGATGGACCACACAGACACAGATACACACAGACACACACACGCAGACACACACACACACACACACAGACAGACACACACACACACAGCCACACACAGATACACACAGACACAGACACACACATACAGACACATGCACACACACACACACACAGACACACGCATACACAGAACACACACACATTTATTTTTAAGCAAATACTACAGTAAAAATATAAACAGTCTGGGCCTGGCACATGCTAAAGCTGTGGCAAGCTTTCTTAGGCCCTAGGCTTTAGAAGTACAGACAGAAGAAAGACAGTGAGGCCCAGCAGGGCAGACAGTACAGAGGTCCTCAAGGTGGGTACCAATCTGCATCTACATCATTCCAGTTTGCACACTGCTTTGCAATTCACTAAGGAGCTTCCTCTACCCACGAGCCCCTATTGAAGGTGGAGAGACAGCAGTGAAGTTAACGGGGACAAGGAGCAGGAAGTCTGCAATGCACATGCACGTATGTACACACTGTTGAGGAAGATGGCAGAAGTTATGGCTGGAACAAGCCTGAATTAGTCAGTGGCTGAGCAGAGCGGGGGACAAGTGTCCCTGGTGTGTTCTGAAAACCTGTCTCACACTGGATGGCTCGAAGGCGAGGGATGATGGTGGGGCTAGCAGGAGGGCTCGATCGGCTGCTGAGGAGACTCTTCCTTTTATCCATGGTTGGGGAGGCTTGCACCGTGAACTTGTGCTGGAAATCTGCTTGGGAAGAGACAAATGTGTGCATTAGGATCGTCACACAGTCAGTTTCATTCAAGAATCTGATGTCTCCTGGCAGGCCTGACGGGTAAGCCTTGGTTTTCTGAAAAGCTTTGTTTATCTGAGAAACGTTTTCTTCAGAGTCATCTTTTTCCCCCAAAAGGGACACATCACAGGATAAACACATGACAAAACGAACACACAGATGGCAGTCTTCATAAAGCTCTCATTTAATGGACGCAGGTGGAGCAACTGCAAACTGAGAGTTGCTTCTCAGTGCACATCACCTGATGGATTATTCTAGCAAATGCTATTTGAAAGTATGTTTCAGATGATCAGTCACCATCCATGTCCTTTTCAGGTGCCAAACAGGAAGCATTTGGTGCTGCTTCCAAGGTGCAGGCAGAGCAGGGTATTAAAACCAGCCCATGGTGAGAATGCGGGAATTCAACAGAAACGGGGAAATGACTCTAATTCTCACACAGCTCAAAGGCAGTTTTGATACTTTTGAAGAACATGAAACAACTTTGAAACTTTCAGCTCTTAGGTACTGAATTTCAGCCTCTTCATCTAACAGAGAAGCACTGGGGTCTGCCCACTAGGCTAAACTCTTCCTGCGGATGGGAGCTTCATATCCGCATTGCTAGTGTACAGCAGTGTCCTAGCACAGCCTAGAGGTTCCAGAGGCACCTAACTACTTGCAAAACCAAAAAACAAAACCAAACAAAACTACAACAACAAAACAAAAACACATCATGTATGACAACAGCAATGTACACTCCCATGAGCATATTCTCTCAGTCAGATGACTTTAATTCCCTTGGTCTGTGTTTATTTAAGTTATCATTCCAAAGCTTAAACACCACCCAGAGCCCCTCGGACTATGCCATTTTTCTTTGCTTCCTTACAGTTCTAATAAACTTGCTACCCAAGGCCTTACAGACTTAGCACATAGAGAACTGTTTTAATCTATAGAAATACTCACCTGCCCCCTTGGGCACATTACCCTCCACCAAGATTCTAATCCAATTTCCTATTTCTTTGCATTTCCCCCAGGTAACATTACCAAATGTGTACCTTTATGAATGTACTTCTGAGAAGCGATACATAAATCTTATAATATGAATTTTTGTATTTTTGCCTAATGTTAAGTGCACTGAGGGCTAATTATGAAAAGAAATTTGAGATGCGCAGCTTTGCAGGATTAAGATATGTGCATACCCAGAATTCCCTCACCCTCCAGCTTTTGCCTACAGTGAAGTGTGCTTTCATGATCTGCCATGCTTTGAACGGCTTGGGTCTAGTGTGTCTGTCATCGCTATGTGCTCTGCAGTCACTCACAATGAACAGTTCCCCAAGAAACCTGTCCTCCACTGAGCAAGACGGCCCGTTCCAACAGGTTTTACTCTGAGAGTCACGGTCTGTGCTTCAAACACAGTCTAACTCCCACAAACCCCTGCCACACAGCGCCACCCCCCCCCCCAGCCCCACTCTCTGGCTGCCACCCACCGGAGGGGAGGCTGATGCGGTTTCCATCCTTGAGCTTCAGTCGGCTCTTCCTGAACTTGCCCTTGCGTTTCTTCACCCGGGGCTTCTCCTGGCACAGCTGGTGGATGATGATGTTGAGCTCTCGTTCCAGGATGTCAATCTCCCGCTCAGCCAGCTCCTGCTCCCTGCGTCGCAGCAGCTCCTCCTGGTTCTTCTGCTGGAGCGCAGCCCGGGTCAGCTCCTCCTCCCAGGTACGGAGCTCCTACCAAGGGGAACCAGCAGAGAGAAGAGTGCGTCTCAGGGAATGAGACACCACAGGAGAGAGAGGGTGCTCAGCAGCTGGTGGTAATTGAACACATGCAAGCCCTAGTGAAAGGAAGTGCAGCACAGCCATACTGAATACACTGAAGAGCCTGTGAATACAGCAGAGAGGCTAATGCCACGGAGCAAGCCTGGAGACCGGCTGCCCCTTCCTTGAACAGTAGTGCCTCCTTATCCCTGGGGAGTATGTCCAAGACCACAGGGAATGCTTGAAAACACAGATTCTTCTCAACTCTATGTTCTATGTGTCTTCCTCTAAAATAAATACCTCCATCATAAAATTTAACCTATAAATTAGGCATCGTTAAGAGATTGGCAGCCAATATTAATAGAGTATAATGATAACAACATATTACACTAAAATCACGGGTGTGACCACTCTTGTCCTTTGAAACCATTATTAAATAAAACCAGGGCCGCCTGAACTCAAAACTTCCATATGACAATAACCAACAAGAAACCCAAGACCACTGTGCTGTCTAGCTCGGGCAGTGTGCAGTGTCAGGAAGATGACCGCTCCCAGGAAGGGCAGAGCAAGACTGGATCGTGACGCTTAGAAAAGAATGCGATTTAAAACATGAAACTGTTTACCTCTGGAATGTTCTATTTAATACTTTGGACAGTGGCTGACAGTGGTAAATCAAGCCACAGAAAGCAAAACCACAAATGGGGTGGGGCAGGGAGGATTATTGTAACTACTTATTGACAATTTTCACTTTTCCTGTTGGCGCGTGTCACTTATAAATTGTGTTATGATTTTATCAATCCAAAAACAGACAGAGGTGGCCATGACTCGGTGATTCAGCAATCTAACAATCAAGCAAAAACAAAGTGAGAAACAAAATTAGCTTCTATTATTATCACATTGCTATTTAGTTATTCATTTAGTCCCTGAAACCAAGTTTTAGCCTAGGCTAGTCTTGAAATCACTTGATAGCCCTGGCTGGTCTAGAACTTACAATGTATTACAGTTTGGTCTCAAATTTACAACCCTCCTCCCTCAGCCTCCTGAGGGCTGAGATTACAGGCGTGTGCCAACTTATCACAACGCTATTAACTCCCCCAAATTTCCACAGTACAGAGTGAGCAGAAAAAAAAGGAAATTAGCCAAGACTATAACACAACCACATTCAGGCCTCTGAATCCAGCCCCTTCCAGACAGCACAGGACATATAACTCTACGTAACCAGTCTCAGCCATGTGGATACTGACTGCTAGGGTCATAGCACAAGAAAAGAGAGGGGCCACTGGAGGAATGACCACCAAACCCAGAAGCAGACTCCAGCAATCAAGAGGTGCCAAAGTTCCCGAGATCATTTCAGCTGGGAACCCTTTCCAGAAAAACACAAAAAATTCTAGTTTCAGGCTCCTATCCTCTTTCTCACTGACTCCAAAAGACAACAGCAAGATGTTCTGCTAGCGACTTGAAGTGCTGATGTACCCCTCTATGAAACGGTCCTCCCTCTACAAGTCCCCTGTGGAACCTGGATACCCTTCCAGAACTGTCCATTTTGAGGCAGCAGGAGGAAACACTTGCTGGCAGCTGCCCACAGCTGCTCCTGGGCTGTGGACAATCAAGCCGACCCCGAGGAGGCAGGAATCCCAATCGGTGTCAGTGGTTGGATACACTGAGTCCACAACCCCCAGGAAGCATCTCTGCTAAGACAAGGCATGCCTTTTCCTCTTCTCTACCTTTTCTTTGGCCCTGAGTTGGTCAAACATTTCCTGAATCTCCTGTTTCCAGTCATCCTGCAGGCAGTGGAAGGAGTCCTTGGGCATCTCGAAGAAACCAGACTCTTCTATGGTCGTGAGCTGGTCCAGGATACTGGTGAAAGATGGACGTGAGTGGGGGTCAGGATTCCAGCAGTCTGAATGGAAGAGGGGAAAGTGGAGGTCAAAGGTGCTATGTTGTACACTCTGCTGAGTAAGCACATGGAAAGCGAGACAAAGCTTCTGGTGCCTGACACTGACGCTACCTCACCACTTACAAGTGCACTGGGGTGACTATGCCCCAATCTCCCACACACACACAAGCTACCAGCCCCGAGAAAAGCATCAAGGTGAGTCAGAAGAGTGAACTCCACCCAGTCGCTGCCTGGCCACCAGCACGGTAGGCCTTTCCCTCTGCAGTTTGCTTGGCTCTGCATTTCTCACAGAGTTCTGTTTCTCTCCGTGATTTTAGAGTCCCTTTCTTCCCAGATGACCTTCCGGTCTACACACAAGAGACTCGGGTCTGGGAACAAATGCCACTGTAGCTTACTTGGTATTACATAATAAGATACTGGAATGCAAGATAGCAGGTTTGAGTTACTAATTTCTATAGTCACTGCAGAAATGAACCTGCTTTGGCGGGGCGGGGCCGCTGTCTAGAAACAGCGCTCCCAACTCCTCCCCTGGGCGGCTCATATTTCATCTCCCCTTCTGCAGCAGACCTCGTGGCACTAGGAAACACCATCTTCGTGCCGTGTAAAGAAGGTACACAGTCACCGATTTTCCTCGGGCCAGGAGTTACTCACCTTCCATGAGTTTGGCAAAGGGTTCTGGACATGTAGAAGGGATAGGAAGGGCGAGTTTATTCATGGCCACTCCATAGGCCACTGCTAAGCCATCAATGCCTCGAAAGGGCACCTCGCCAGTCAGCAGTTCCCAAAGCAGCACTCCATAGCTGGGGAAAAAGAACAAGGCAGAAACTATGTAAGAAATAACAGCTACTGGCTCACCAAAATAGCTACAAAGGTTTTTTGCAGGCATCCCACGTCACCCTCAACCCAGAGGAAGATGAATGAAATAGAAACACTAACATAAAGGGAAGTCACAAAGCCTACTAGGTAGAAGTAAAGACTCTGGAGCCAGGTACACCTGGTTTAAAGTGTTGTTCTATCTCCCTGCCTATGAATCCACTGGGCAAATCACTACATTGCTCTGAGCCCCTAATCCCTCCTCTGTAGAGATCAAATAACACTATTAGTCTCACAAGTTTCATAAAATCAAATGCATCTTTAAGACCTTAAATAAATACTCAATGGCTACAGAAATTTTATTGTTTTAAAACAAGGTCTCACTATGTAGCTTAGCCTTGGCCTGGAACTCCTAATCCTCCTGTCTCAGCCTCCTGAGGCCTAGGATTATAGGCGTGCACCACTATGACAGACTGTTTAGAAGAGACTCTCCCAAACAGAACCTTTCTGTTTTTAGACAACTTCTGCCACAGATACAGTTTTTAAGCTTTAGAAAACCAATGAGCATCTATTTAACATGGATTTTTTGCTCCTGCAAAAGATTTCTTTGGATGTTATAACCACTAGGTTATACACATTTCTGACTCTAGAACAGTGTAAGCAGGACCTTCACAGAAGCCTCTGTCTAGTTCTGGGGATAAAGTTCCTCGGGGTAGACTGGGTCAGCAGGGCAGAGCAGCACAGTAGCTGTGGGAACTTCAGTGTCTCCTGACCTAGTAAGTTCAGAGGAATGTGGAGACAGGCACAAAGGAAGGCTTAGTGGACAGATCCCCAATCAAAACCAGGCAAAACCACACAGCAGCACTCAGTCCTTCCAAGAATAAGTGAGGACGGGAAAATAAGGCTACGGACACCAGAAGGCAGGCTCCACTTGCCACTCCAACCTCACACATATTATAACGCTCCTCAGCGGTGTGCAGCCGCCACAAAGGCCGCATTAACTAAACCGTGATGATTATGATGGATCTAGAGGGATTTCTTGTTACTCTTGCATAGGATTCAGATTCAGTGCCATCACCTATAGGGTGGCTAATAACCATCCTTAACTCCAGTTCCAGAGGATCCGACACCCCCTTCTCAATTCAATAGCACCAGGCATGCACATAGTACACACATATACATACATACATACAAAACACTCACACATATAAAATAAGTCTAATTTAAAATTTTTGTAAAGGCAAAATGATAATGAGGATAATTATCAATCCAGTATGCATTTATCAGGACACCTTGTTTGTTTAAAGGACCTTGCTACGTAGGCTGTTTCACACTTTCTATCCCGCCCCAGCCTTCCGAGTCCTAGGATTACAGGTGTGTGCCAACACACTAGACTCTTATTTTCCTTCATATTTTTATGCATATGCTAGACAAGTACTCTGACACTGTGCCCCTCCGCCAAACCTACCATACTTTGTATTTTGTTTGTTGCTTCTTTGCTTGTTTTCTCTGTGTAGCCCTGGATTTTCCTGGAACTTGCTCTGTACGCCAGGCTGGCCTCAAACTCAGAAATCTGCCTGCCTCTGCCTCCTGAGTGCTGGGATTAAGGGCGTGAGCCACCGTGCCCGGCGCCCTTCATGACACTTTGTGTGTGCAGGTAGTATGGCATTTTACAGCATCATCCTGAATCTGTGGGAGGAAGCAGGCAAGTGGGAGCACTGCTTGGCAAGTGAAGAAAGTGAAGTCTTAGATGGGCTTAGTGGTTTCTATAAATGCCCAGCTCCAGACACTAAAAAACAGGGTAAAAGACATAGATCTTCCACACAGAAACGAGTAAGAGGCACAGAAAAAGCAAAGTCAGGATAGGAGACAGAGATAAGCCACAACAGATATACGAGGGCACAAAGAAGAAACCCTTACATCAGATCAGCGTGGGAAAAGCAAAGGACCTTTGAGCGAATTCCTGGTGGCTGAGTGAAAGGGGAAAGTCAGTGCTCCGAGCATAAGAAGGGGCAGCCGTGAAGACGACTGTGCTCAGTTTGCTCACAATCATTCCAGATGGTCTAGCGTGACTCCAACAATGCAGCAGCCTATGTACCAGGCCTACAAATGGCTCCTTGGGGTGGGCCAGCCATCCTGGCTTTACTCTGTTAAGACTTCCAGATACTGCCACTCTCGTTACGAATCTCGACAGGAAATGGCCAGTTGTAAGACTTGTCTCTACAGGAGTTAAAGTTTAGTTGGCAGCTCATGAGAACATCAGACACGACATCCTGTGTTCTAACCACCATGCAGTGTAGCTGTCTGTTTGCCGGTCCACGATTCCTAAAGAGTGGGAATACTACGAATAGCGTTTAATCCTTGAGTTCTCAGGGCCTCTCGCTCAGGCAAAGGTGTCTATAGACACAGAACTGCAGCTCTCACCTCTCAGCACAGGATCTGTTTGCAATAGATGGTGACTATTACAGACTGGTCAAAATACAGAGAAAGTGACTATGGGGTGTTCAACCCCAAGGGGCACATCTCCAGCACAACCCCTACACCTAAGACACACAGAAAATTGTGAAAGAAGAAGCAGAAAATTCTAAAGTCAGAGGGCCAGGAAACCTGCTGCTAGATGGTGCATTCTAAACATAGTAGGGAAGTCACAGCTGTGAAATCTCAGCAATATGGTTGCCTAAACAAGACATACATAATAATACAGTGACGTGTTGAAGTGGGTGGGAAAACCTTATGGTGCCCCACTCCTAGATGAAGAGCTACAGCCAATGTCCACTGAACAAGGGAGAATTGGTTTTCTTCAGGGACGAGCCCCCAGACAGGTTATCCAAGCGGTCAGCCCTAAAAACATGTATGTGTGTGTATATATATATATATATATATATATATGCAACTAAATGGACTCGGGAGGCTGTGTGTGTATAAAACAATAATAATTTAAAAAGAGGTCATAAATTTGAGAGGGAGTAGGAGGGACGGGGGAGGAGTGAGAGGGGAGAGAGGGAGGAGTGAAAATGATGTACCTATAGTTCTTGTGTATGAAATTCTTAAAAAAAAAAAAAGCCATATGAGCTATTAGGCAAAGATGGGAATGAGTGCAAGCATGGTGGGTGTGCCACCACAACCCCTGAACGCCATCAAGAATTACACTATTAGAGCTGAGGATGTGGTTCAGTGGTAGAGTATCTGTCTAATGTATAGACCACAGCTTCCAGCCTTAGTATGAGGACAGGAAATGAGGGGGGAACAGGATGGGGTGGGAAATAAAGAAAAACTAAACATCTACCAAACCTTGAGTATGACTTGTATAGTCACACTTGGAAGCTTTTAGCAAGCAACCTCAAAGAGCCCTCAGTAGCCCTGGCCAGATTCCTAGGTTAGAGCTATTCCCACCTTCAGTTTAAATGCCCATTTTAGTATAAAAACCCATTTCTACACACACACACACACACACACACATACAACAACAACAACAACAATTTTTAAACAAAAAACAATGACCATATACCCACTGACCCCTGTCCTCCATCCAGGCAAAGATGATTAGTGTCTGAGCCCTAAATACAGAGTGTTTCAAAGGCATAAGCATGCCTGGTTTGTGTCCTGGCATCCCTCCTCTGGTGGTTTCCCTCTAGGCCTTCTAGGTAGCCTATGAAGAAGTCCAGGCCACCAGTAAGAGGGAGGGAGAAGTCAGGGTTCTACCCTCCTCAGCATCAGCGAGGGACGTCTACCCTACGGGGCTATCATCTGTGAGCTGCTCCACCTGGAAGCTTAAGAGCTGAGGAGAGGGAGGATGGTGCACAGTAAAAATTCAATAAATGGCACTTGTAAAAGAATCACAAATCAGTTTAGAACCAGCTTTCTACAAGTTCATCCATGTCCATCCTCACTGGGACCCCTGCTGGATCTGAGCCGCGGTAGGCCAATCAATATGGAAGAGGTTGCTCAAAGCACAGGAACAAGAGTGCAGAGTTGGTGACATGTTTCCAGTATCTAAGCGTTGCTGTGTGGATAGCGATGAACAGGTATTTCCTCTGGTAAACATGAGAGATTGTCTGAAGTCATTCAGAGTATGCTTGAGGGGAGAGGGGTGAAGGCCCATATAAAGGAGTCAGTAGACCATATCTTCAAGAAAATCTCACAGCATAGGAGAACACTGGGAAGAAGCAGGCATACTATGTTTCCATGCAGTCATCCAGACTGGAACAAGGGCTTATGTCCTAGGTAAATTTTTAAAAATTTACTTAATATTTTTTAATTATGGGGGAAGCATATGTACACTTGTGAGTGCAAGTGTCTCCAGAGACCAGGAGAGCACTGGATCCTCTCCAGGTAGAGTTACTGGCAGTTGTAAGTTGTGTGCTGTAAACTAAACTTGGATCTTCTGCAAGAACAGTATGTACTTTTTTTTGTAAGTTTTTCAAGACAGGGTTTTTCTATATTGATTTGGCCATTTTGGAATTAGCTCTGTAGACCAGGCTGGCCTCGAACTCAGAGATGAGATCCATCCACCTCTGCTTCCCAAATGCTGGGACTAAAGGTGTGCTCCACTATGCCTGGCCAGTATGTACTGAGACATTTCTCCAGCCTCCCTGAGAACAATCTAAGCTAGAGTCACTGGTTGTGCTGGCTAGTTTTATGTCAACTTGATACAAGTTAGAATTATGTGCAGGAAGAAACCTCAATTGAGAAAAAGCCTCCATAAGATCAGGTTATAGGGAAGCCTATAGGGCATTTCTTAATTAGTAACTGATGGGGAAGGGCCCAGCCCATTGTGGGTGGTGCCACCCCTGGGCAGGTGGTTCTGGGTTCTATCTGAGCAAGCCATGAAGAGCAAGTCAATGAGCAGCCCTCCTCCATGGCCTCTGCATCAGTTCCTGCCTCCAGGTTCCTGCCCTGTTTGAATTCCTGTCCTGGTTCCCTTCCAGGATGAATAGTGTTGAGGAAGCATAAGCTGAACAAACCCGTTCCTTTCCAAGTTGCTCTTTGCTTCATCGCAGCAACAGAAACCCCATCTGAGATACTGGCAGACCATGTGACAATACTCAAGGTGTTTTCCCTGAAGATGTTTTCCGCTCATCTGCAGTTCACCGCTAAGCTGGTCCTGTTAGAGAACTGAACGATTTCACCGGATGCCTCTCACAACAGCTCCTGCAAGTGGCTTTCAACAGCAGTGATGTTAGGAATAAGGCTCAAATCCTGTAACATGGGGTTTGGTAAAAGTTGAAAGAGTTTGGCCTATTCCCTCATGAAACACAATCCCCTGTAGTAGCCCTGTCCTTTACTGACTGTCACCATAAGACCCTCAGTTAGGTGTTCACACTCCCTTTCCACTAAGAACAGGCACAGAAGCTGGTGAGAGGCTGTCCACATCACAGCAGCAGAGCGACTGAGTAAAGCACAAACCCCGAGAGAAGTGAGACAAGAGAATAGCATGTTATCCTGTGAAGGGGTAAGGGAAAGAGAGAGTGCCCAGTGGCTGGGACTGAGGGGTCCCTGTTCCTGAGAGAGCTTTAGCTGGACACACAGTAGCTGAAGGTGCATTTGGTCTCTTCATAGCCAGCCAGATAAGAGAGCACAGGCAACGGGACACAGAGGCTGTGTGCAAGAGAGCGTAGGCAATGGGAGGAAGGGCTGAGTACAAGAGAGCACAGACAATTGGATGGAGGGGCTGTGTACAAGAGAGTGCAACCAATGGGACACAGGGGCTGTGTGCGAGAGCACAGACAATGGGATTGAGGGGCTGTGTACAACACACAAACTACCTCCACATCAAAGGCAAGTCTCTGGCCATGGATAAGCTTGGCCTCCTTTCCTGCAGACTATAATACAGAAGGAACCACAGCTCAGACCAAACCATTGGGACAAGGACAGGAAGGGAACCTGGAGAACCTGGGTCTCATAGGGCACAGGCGTCCTGCCAGCCTGGGCCGCCTGAACTACTCCTTGAAGCAGAAATACACTTTGCTTAAGTAAGCGTCCATATCAATGGGTCTCCTTGTGATAATAGGTTAATTAATATATCAACGAGGATTAATTAGTATTAGTCTTACCACTTAACACTCCAAGTGTTAAGCCGCAATGAGACTGCTATTTTTAGAGGTCTACAGCAGTTGACTATCAGGTCAGATATTTTACAAGGAGAAAAAACACTCCCAAGTAGGTAGTTCACTCTGTAGCTAACATAGGGCCAGATGAGAACGGACATACAAAGTACTAAATAACTCTGAAAGAAATTAAACAAATCAGAAATCTCACATTTATGGATTGAAAAACACTATGTCTATGATGTCCATAGTCCCCCAAATAACTCACAGACTAAACACAATCCCTCTGAAAATCCTAGGTATCAGCCGAGGTGATGGCACCTATAATCCCAGTACTTGGGGATACAAAAGCAGAAGGAGCAGGCATTCAAGAGCATTTTGCCTATATATCTAATCTGAAGTGAGCTGGAGCTATACGAGGCCATTCTTTAAAACAAAATCACAATTGCTTATTTTACAAAATTAACAAAATGATACTAAGATTTATAAAGAACTGCAGTGGATTCAGAATGACCAAAACAATTCTGAAAAGGCAAAATTGGAGGGCACTCATATCCTAAACTTCAAAACTTACTACCAAGTTGCATATTAACGTGCAGACACAGACACGCTAACAGAACTGTGAACCCAGGAACAAGCCCTCACAATTCTCCTGGGATGTTTCTGGTAGAGATGACCAAGTGTTTCAATGGGAAGGGTAGTCTCTTCAACGCGAGGTCCTGGCACAGTGAGCAGATATGAAAATATAAAGTTTGACCTCTGGTGCAGGACAATTGTCTATATTCTGTCAATTATGTTTTAAACAAACACTAATTGGCCAGAAGCCAGGCAGGAAGTATAGGCAGAACAACCAGACAGGAAGTAGAGGTGGGTCAATGAGAACAGGAGAATTCTGGAAAGAGGGAAGCTCCCTCTGCAGTCCTGACCAGACACAGAAGAAGCAAAATGTGACTACGCTGCTGAAAAAGGTACTGAGCCATGTGGCTAACACAGATAAGAATAATGGACTAATGTAAGTTATAAGAGTAAATAAGAAGCCTGAGCTGATGGGCCAATCAGTTTATGATTAATGTAGACCACTATATAATTTCTTTGGGACTTAACAACAGCTGGAACCAGGCAGAACAAGGACTGGGCAGGATAGAAACCTCCAACAAATGGTGCCCAACCAACAGGCCTCCACCTCATACCACATGAAAATCAAGTCAACATGGATCAGAAGCCCCAGGGTAAGAACCAAGATTATAAAATTCTCAGAAGAAAACAGAGCTAGGAATCTTCACAGCCTTGGCTGAGGCAATGCTTCTTAGGATGACAACAAAGTCAGGCTATAAGAAAAAATAAAGAAACACTTGGGCTTCAGAGTACACTACCAACAATTATCCAAAAGACATAGAATGGAAAAAAATTAAAACATGTTAAAATACATGCAATAATAAACTATTTTAAAACTAAAAAAGAAACAACCCAAAAGACAAGCCAGTTTTTAACTGGCAAAAGAGTTGAACAGACACATCTCCTGAGGAGATACACAATGCCCAATGAACACAAGAGAGACTCAACTTTGAGAGTCATTCAGAAAATGCACATTAAAAATACTGTAAAGACTGAGAGAAACAATCAATAAATGGGATCTCCTGAAACTGAAAAGCAAGCCGATCAGTAGTGATGCACGCTTTTAATCCCAGCACTGGGGACACAGAGGCAGAGACAGGCAGATCTCTGTGAGTTTGTGGCCAACCTGGTCTACAAGAGCTAGTTCCAGGACAGGCTCCAAAGCTACAGAGAAACCCTGTCTCAAAAAAAAAAAAAAAAGAAAAAAGAAAAAAGAAAAGAAAAGAAAAAAGAAAAAGAAACTGAAAAGCTTCTGCAAAGCAAAGGACACGATCAACAAGACAAAACAACAGCCCACAGAATGTGAAAAGATATTCACTAACCCCACATCAGACAGATATATAAACATATATATTGGTCATCAAAAGAAAAAATAATCCAACTAAAATAAAATGAAGTACAAACCTAAACAGAGAACTCTCAACAGAGGAATCTAAAATGGCTGAAAGACACTTAAGGAAATGTTCAACATCCTTAATCATCAGAGAAATGCAAATCAAAACAATTCTGAGATTGCATCTTACACCTATAAGAATGACCAAGATCAAAAACACTGATGACAACTTATGCTGGAAAGGTTGTGGGGGTAAAGGGAACACTTCTGCATTACTGGTGGGAGTGCAAGCTGGTACAACCCCCTTGGATGTCAGTGTGGCAATTTCTCAGAAAATTAGGAAATCACCTACCTAAAGACCCAGTAATACCAGTTTTGTGTATATATCAAAAGGATACTCAATTGTGCCACAAGGACATGTGCTCAACTATGTTCATAGCAGCACTGCTTGTCATAGCCAGAACCTGGAAACAACCTAAATGCCCCTCGACCAAAGAATGGATAAGGAAAATGTAGTACATTTATACAATGGACAGCAGAAAATAATAATGACATCTTGAAATTTGCAGGCAAATGGATGAGCTAAAAAACATTATTTTGAGTAAGGTAACCCAGCCCAGAAAGTCAATTATCATATGTACTCACTCATAAGTGGTTTTTAAACATAAAGAAAATAAGCCTACAAATCACAATCCTAGAGAACCTAGACAACAATGAGGACCCTAAGAGAAACATACATAGATCTAATCTACATGGGAAGTAGAAAAAGATAAGATCTCCTAAGTAAATTGGGAGCATGGGGACCTTGGGAGTGGGTTGAAGGGGAGGGGAGAGGCAGGGAGGAGAGCAGAGAAAAATGTAGAGCTCAATAAAAATCAATAAAATTAAAAAAAAATACAGTGAAGAGCCAGGCAGTGGTGGCATACACCTATAATCCCAGTACAAGGGAGGGAGAGGCAAGCCTGGTCTACAGAGTGAGTTCCAGGACAGCCAGGGCTACACAGGGAAACCCTGTCTCTAAAAACAAACAAACAAAAACCCCAGTAAAATCCTGCTTCACAGACTAGGATGGCTATAACCATAACAACAGCACCAAGAGTAGACGCTTGAGATAGAGGAGTTAGTGGAGTGGACCCATGGCATTTAAATGGAGCATCTGTGCATGAAACAGTGCGCTAGGCCCTCAAAAGGTTAACACATATACTTAATGGTATGAAGGCACAGGCCCAAGTCAGCAGAAAACATGCAGTCACAACAGAATGTGTGTGTCCATGTCCACGGCAGTCTTATTCATAACATCCCCAAAGAGAAAACTCACTCTCTATCACGTAATGAATGAACAAACTATATCATGGAATACTAAAAAGCCATAAAAGGAAAGAATGTGCAATGAAGCTACAACATGGCTGAACTTGTGTGAACACATTACATCTAAGAAGTAAGTGACAGAAGAACACACATTGTGTGATTCCACTGATGGGAAATGGCGATGAGGCTAATCCAGAGACAGCAACAGGTCAGACGGGGAGGAAGTATGACAGGCAGAAGGCATGGGGTCTCTCTGAGGTTTAGAACAATCTGGGAAACAGCGATCACAGTGGGTGGGATGGTGGCCCTAACAATATCTGTTGATGTTCTTGAACTGAGAATCCGTAAGTGGATGGGGGTCTTTTTTGGGATCTTTAGGATGGGGCCCTGCTGTACTTATTTTAAACTGTGGCCTCCAGAGCTATGAAAGAGCAAATCTCTGTTGCTTTAACTCATCTGGTGGGTGGAAACGTGGTATAGCGGCTTAGGAAGCAGGTAACAGTGGCGAGTGACGCTCAGTTTAGTCATGTATTTAAGCTTGTTTAGGTTTCCTTGGGTCTTTGTTGTTTTGATGAGACAGGGTCTCACCTATCCCAGGCTGGCCTCGTCTATGATCCACCCGCCTCCACCTCTGGAGTACTGGGATTACATACCCACACCACCACTCCCAGTTCTCTGGGGCTGGAGATCAAATCCAGGGTCTCGAGCACACTAGTACTGTGCACACTCATCTATCTACTGAACTGCATCCCAGTCTTGAAGTCAGCTTTATAAATGCTAAAAAGTTCTGACCTACATACTGCAAAGGGTGTGCTTTATGATCTATGACTATCTCAAAGCAGTTAAAGGAAATACATATATACAGAAGCACGCACACATGCACACATGCTCACTGCCACATGCCAGGAAGCACTGATCCTAGACTGAGGTGCACTTATCACCCACAGTCTTTTCTTGTATAGGACATCTATCTGATGGTAACTTATCCTTCCTCAATGGCAACATGATTTTTTTTTTTAAATTCTATGTCCTTGTGACCTCTTGGATTGACACTTGCTAGTAGAGATTGCTAGCCACGTCTAATCTGTAACTCCACAGCTCTTAGGGTCTGCTGGGGACCCATCTATTCCCATTTCTAGATAAATGTCCAACACACAGAGCCCTGCGTAAAAGAACAACTAGATAGCTGGAAGGGACCATTTCCAAGTCATCAAGTGACTCAGGAGCATACAGGGAGGACAACAGGTTAAGTCCACCCGGAGTCTCACAGTAGCAGCTGCTGAAGCCCAGCAACGTGGCAGGGCCAAAGTTACTGCTTGGTGTAGGGTGACTTCCCACCCTTCAGTCAGAGACAGAAGTACATGGTGCCCCTGGACTCTGCTGCTCTTTCCTGAGGAGTGACCTACCACATGAAGTGCCTGCAGAGATGACATAATTGCCGCAGCATCCCTTAGCCACACAGGATTCAGTAGAGGTCCCTCTGAGAGCTCACACAGACTGACCTGGGGTGTCCGCAGGTCACACAGACCTGGGCTGCACCTCTGGATCTTACCTCCACACGTCACTGCCTTTGGAAAACATGGAAGCACGGATGACCTCGGGTGCCATCCAAGCGTACGTCCCTGCCGCGCTCATCTTGGTGGTCCGGTGCCATTCCCGAGCCAGCCCGAAGTCAGTGATCTTCAGAATCTTGTTACTCAGATCTCCATTCTCCACTTTCTGCAGGATCAGAACTGACGAAGACAGCAACACAAAAGAAAACGGATAAGCCTGAATTGCAGGGTCTCTGCCATCCACCTGCCCCCTCCTGCAGGCGCCACTGTCCTGCCGTGGTGCCCTGGCGGCAGAAACACCATTTCACAACCACCCACAACACATTCATTCTGCACCATGGATTATTGTTGGCATCATCTCAAGTCCCCACAATGCAGGCATTCCAAGCTGAACATCCCTTATCCAAAAACTGCTTAGAGGTGAAATCTACAAAGGTTCCTCCAGATCTAAAAGGACCCCAAATTCCGAAACGTACATTTGGGCTTAGGAGTACTCTCAGCCTGGACTGCCGTCTTTGTGCCACAGGCCAGGGCTGGAGACCAGGCCCGACTTGAGAGGCCGCCCTCCTGCCGCAGAGTGTCAGGAGAACTGTGAGTCACAAAAACCCGTCTGAGCAGCAGCCCCCTGGGCTTCCTGCATCAAAGCACATCTAGATTATACCCACTCACGGGCCCCGGGACTAGAGATGTTTCAGATACAATGTCTAGACAGCATCTGTGACCCCCTCACAAGCCCATCCCACCTACCTCCTGACACAGCGACACTTACATCATCCACAGAGTTCATGTTCAAGAACCCTACAACTGAGTTACAAAATAAATACTGCAAAAAAAAAAAAAAAAAAACCCATCTCCTACCCCACCCCCAAAATGTGTGTTTTAAATAAGTTTGCCATTTTATGTTGGGCCACATTCATAGCTACCTTAGACACATGAGGCCCACAAGCTATGGGTGGGGCACCCCTGACACTCTGAAGAAAGCCTGTCTGTTGGACCCTGGAGATTTTCTCATAATCCAGGCAGGTCCCCCACAACCAAGTGAGAAATGGCTGAAGAACTGGGGCGGGCCAGAAGCAGGCACACAAACACACTCATGAGATCCTCAGTGAGCATGCTCAGGGAAGAGGAGCTGGTGCAGGGATGACTCCAAAGCACTGCAGTGTGGGAGGCAGCCGGGCTCTCCTAGGACGGCAGCTGAAATAGCCACCTCACCCATATGTAGTCCCAGCCATAAACGTAACCCAGTAGGAGACAGGCTAACTAAAAATCACCCCAAACATAATGGACTAAGATGCCACACTGTAAAACTCTGAGCAGTAGGGATAGGGAGCTGTGCCGGTGCGTGCAGGACAAGCCTCCTGTCTCAAGTGGCATGGTTCAAAAGCTTTGTGTCAGCACAGCTTCTTTAGCTGGACACAGCCTTGCCTGAATCTGAGTTTGTGGAAGTTCAGAGCAAGAAGGAAGGTTCCCTCTTTACCCTGTGAAGAAGAAACAGGCTGGAGACAGTGTAGCAACTAATTTTTAAGTGAGGAAAACAGTAAAAATGATACAAGTTAGCTCTTAGCCCAGTGTGCCAAGCTGGCTTAGAGGTTTCCTATTCCCCATGAACTGCAGGGCCTCTGAAGTAGGCTGTACAGAGATGTCTTACTCTCACTGCAGACCCTGACAGCAAAGACCCCTCCATAGCTAAAGAACAGAGTCTAGGAATGCAATACTTGGGTCAATTTGAAGGATAGGAGGAGGTGCTTCAAGACAGCCACACCCCTCTTCTCTACCCCTACTCCAGCCCACTGAACTGTCACATCTTGAAGGGCTATGGGCCAAGGAGCTCCAGGTCCTCTGTGCTTCCCAGGAAAGCAGCAGTATGGCAGGATTACCAGTAGCTGCAGAGCTGGAGGCTGAAAAGAAAACAACCCCACCCTAGACCTAATGGACTAAGCCTCCCTCTCCTCCTCCACACCCTCTCTACTCCAGACACATTCCTTCCCACCCTCGCTTCCCCCACCCAGGAGCTTGAGCAGACACAAAACAAGAGAAGAAAAAACCTTCCTCTCCACATTTAGTGGTTAAAACAACAACAAAACAAAAAAACAAAAACAAACAAACAAAAAAACCAGACCTTCCAGAATCTTCCCAGGCAAAAAACACAGGAAAGCAGACATTCAAAAGCCAGGCAAGTGACACTAAGGGAATTTCCCAATCCCATTCCAGAGGCCACTGGCCACCAACTATCCTCAAAGCAGCTCAGATACAAGAAACTCAGAGAGTGCCTCCCCTACACACAGAGAGTAAGGTCCAGTCACCCAGAGCCCTAAGTGGCAGGGATAGGGTACAACAGGGAGAGAGATGACATTTGATATTAGTCTATCTGAGGGCTTAAATGACATGTAAGATTGACAGGGCAGGAATCAGCCACGGATTGTCTGCCTGCATGGAGTAGTCCAGCTACCTACAGGTCAGTTCCACTTACTCACCACTGCCCACGCACCTCATACTCGCACTGTTTGGACTCTATGGCCTAGGGTCCTACCGTCATCCACAGACAGGGACTATAATCTGAGACCAGTCTGCTGCTCAGCAGGCAGTAGCAGGCCACTGGCTCCCACGTACTTAGTTAACTCAGCACCGGCGCTTGTACACCTCACATGCTGATGGACACCCCGTTAGCTGGGATGAAATATGAGAGATGAAATCAAGCAGTGTACAGCCAACCATCCAGTGGAGTGCCGCTCACCTTCAGCACTGACAGCTGCCACCTCTATCTGCTCTATTTTCACTGCCCCAAAGGAAGTCCTGCAAGCACTAGGCAGATATTCCCCATTCGCCTCTCCTCCCATGAGAAACCACCGGTCTGCTTTTGACGTACCCACTGTGAATAGTTCATGAAACAGAATGCTGTCTTATTTCACTTACTGTTTTCAAGGTTGGTGACATTATAGCTTAAGAATACACCATTGTAATAAATTCCTGCGATGTATGTAAATAGGACAGCTGCTCATTTGGGATCACGTGCTCAGTAACTGAACATGGCTGCCTACTAACATCTGAGTTCTCTAGTCATCTCTAGGATGTAGGGGATGACTCTCTGTTTCATCCATTCGAAAGAGAGGTGAAAAGATTAGGCCAGCTGTGTGCAGTTGATGAGGGTTGGGGACAGGGGCAGAATTCGCACCTCTCACTGCACAGCACTGTCCTTCACCTTTGTGCCATGTGATCCAGAGAGAAATGCTGTCTTTAAGGTTTAACTCAATTTCCTCACTGCTATGGCTGACTACTCATCTCTTCTGATACCCCGTTGCTACTTCCTCAGCAGCCAAAACCAACTGCACACAATTCAACAGTCGGTAAGTCTAACTACTCCCTGCTGAGGCATGTAAGTGCCTACCATCTTTTTCTCTAGAATGCCATGGAATGTGACTCCCAGAGGGTAAAAGCTTCATTCTCTTCTAGAATCCATGATATCCTGCTCCAGCAACCACAGGGCCAGGCTCTTGGCAAGAACTCCCCTCTGCCTGGCCAGTAACTGACTGAGGAGTACCTGTGCATTTTCTCTGACTATTGCTTTCCCATGTGAATGTTGAAACATATTGGGGGATGATTATGCAGAAGGGGGCAGAGTCAGAGAAAGTAACGCCTTAGCCAGGGGCCCCCAGTAACCAGCATATCTTGATGCAATGTGGGGTGTGGGCTACAGAAGAAGGGATAATTTGGAGATACGGCCTGCAATGGTTACTTC
Organism: Alexandromys fortis; assembly: GCF_014885135.2. Classification (NCBI taxonomy): domain Eukaryota; kingdom Metazoa; phylum Chordata; class Mammalia; order Rodentia; family Cricetidae; genus Alexandromys; species Alexandromys fortis. Next base: position 173,096 of record NW_026068031.1, read on the forward strand.
GGCACCAGTTACTTCGGCACCCTCTGGCCAAGTAACAGAATCAACCTAAGGAGGAAAAATATACTCAGGTTCTCTGTTTCAGAGGACTTCAGTCCACCACAGTGGTGATGGCACGGTGCTCACTGTGGAGGACTGAATGGTAGTGGGTTCCCATGTCACAGTCTGAGTTACAACTTTTTCAAATCCTGCCCTTTGCGACTTACTTCTGACAGCGGGCCTTCATGTCCCAAAGGCTCGACCACTACCTATTAGTTTGGCAATGGGCTTTATGGACTAGTTCTCCAGCCTTAAAAATAAGAAAATATATTTATTTGTGTGTGCATGTGTACATGCGTCTGAGCATGCATGCGTGTGTTTGTATGTATGTGTAGAAACGCTCATGCTATAGCATGCGAGTACAAGTTGCAGGTCTGCTGCAGGGATCAAACTCAGGTCATAGGTCTTAGTGGCAAGCCCCTTCAAACTCTAAGCCACCCAATTTCCTTCTCTTTCCTCATCTACTTTTTTTTTTTTAAATATTCTCTGCTGTTCTTTTCTTTCTGGGCTACATCACTCTGACTTCCTGGCCCTGCAATTGAGCTTTTATTTCCCATCATGGTTTTCTAAGTCGGAAAAGTTCTTTCTCATTTTCTCATTTGTTTCTGGAATGAGAAGTACAAACCCTCCTTCCTGGGTGGCAGGGGCTTCTGTATGATGGGTCTAACGTTTCCTCTCTGCCTTTTTGTTTGTTTTCTACCACTGTAGTTTCTCGAAGGGTTTTTCCAGCCTCTGCTTTAGTCTCTGGAGGACTTTGCTGAGTCAGACTCATCCTGGGCTCTCTGATGCGACTCAGCACATAGCTGCGCTTGTCTTCAAAAGGGCGTACACACTGAAACATTTACACAGGAACTGATGGGGTGTTGGTGATTTCTTTCAAAATAATAATAGGTGGGAATGAGTGGGGTGACAGATGGAAGAAGAGCTATGAGCTGGTAACTGTTGAGGCTGAGTACAAGAGGATTCCGGTACCATTCTCTTCACAAGGGCACAAGTCTTCCTTAGGAAGAGGAAGAAACAGGGAGAGGGAGGAGAGAGGAAGAGAGGGTGGGCGGGAGGGAGACAAATCAGAGTGTCAACATCTCTTTTACCTAAAGGAGAACTCCCCAGAGCCATAGCAAGACAGGAAAAGAAAACAGCAACAGACATGGACCCAAGGAATGTGGGTCCCAGCTCCAGCCCTGTGAAATCCTCCCCAGGACTCCATTTCTCTATCTCTGACACTCTCAAAGCCTGCAATTCCCTGAACGCATCATCAGTCTCCCCAGAACTCAGACAAGTTCTGCCAACTGTCTTGAGATAAGAATGGTAAAACTCACAGTTAAGGGGGAGTTAGGGGATGACTCTGCCCCAGAGGAAAAGTTAAAAAGCCCATGCTCTTGCCACTGCGGCCTTCGGGGTGTCCACAGTGACATTTGAGAGATTTCATTCCTGCACTACAATGCCTCCAAGGAAGAAGAGGAACGATCCAGAACCCCAGCCACAGCCAGAAGCCGCGAGTGCCCACAGAGCAGCTGCTAACATGGAGCAGCCCCTCTGCGCTGACTCAGCAAGAGCCCAACAGGAGAGCCTGGCCAGGGACCACTAGCAGGCACAAAGTACAGTCAGAGCATATCCCCCAGCCTCTCCCAGTCTGGCCCTCTGCCCACTCTTTCCCTTTAGGCATGGCCAAGGGAGAGCAGACTTGCTTACTTGGCAAATGATTCACTGCCTAGACTCCCTGACTCCAGGCTTCGGCAGAGGTGTGGTGCTGCCTGAGCATGGCAGGGAGATGCCAGCAATCGCTGGGGCCCTGGCTGGGTTCATGCTGTCAGCAGAGTCTCCCTGAGTTCCACCTGCACAGCCAACAAAGCTGGGCTTCCCCACAAGCATCCAGACCTACAGAGGAGTGGAGAAAATGGAGACTCGGGGCACTAAAGACCCTGCCCCTCTTCGGAGAAAAGAGGAAATCAAAATGAACAGACAAATGTACAGCCAAGAAAACTTAATGCAATGGCCTGTCTCTGGGTCTCAGATAAAGCAAAGGTGAACCACAATGGCCTCTCCTGCATGAACCATGAGGTACTCGATAAATGTGTGTCCTCACTGTGTGTGTGTGTGTGTGTGTGTGTGTCAAGCAAACACAGAATGTTTCTCTTGTTTCTTCAGGACTATAAGTACTTGTTCTAGGCCTCCATCAGTCACCTAAGAAGCTATACTAATGATTTCTAACTTTTAAAACTATGTCCTTTCTGCTTTAGTAAATGTCTTTACAGTGCTACTTAGTGTCCACTAACTTAGAAGAGAAAATGTAGGCACAGCTGATGGTTATGGAGGCCTTAGTGCCCGGTTCTGCACTAAGTGATTTACACCCATCATCATCTTTAATCTTCTCAACAGGAAGGCAGGTGTATTACTAAGCCTACTGTCAAATATGGAGCCTGGAATCCAAATAGGCTGGTTCACAAGAAAAGCAGAAGCCAGACATCACCGAGTCCTCAATCAAGGCTCCAGACCACTGTGCTATAGTGGGCAGCCCTAAGAGAACACTTAAAGGGAATTTACATTTCATCAACACACCACCACCTATGCACATTTGAAAACCAGAAGCAGAAATAGCCATGCTTTGTATAGAAACATACAGCTGCTCCCTTCGGGGGAGACCATTCATTTCAATGGTTTAACAGAACCTAGGTAAACAGAAGGCAGCACATTCCAGCCTCTAAGACAGCTGCCTGATGCCCTTTCCCACCCATGCAGGCATCCCTAGGCCTCCAACTCCAGGGGTGCTAACAAATGAGAGAGAGAGAGAGAGAGAGAGAGAGGGAGGGAGGGAGGGAGGGAGGGAGGGAGAGAGAGAGAGAGAGAGATCTCTCTAAGTAAGGCTTAAAGCAGGAGGTTAGAGTCAGCAGCGAGCGAAGCCAAACTGAAAACAAAGCAGAAACGGACTGCGGCACTCCACTCGCGATCCTGGCAGCCTGTCATGGAAGGACTGGGATTAATGACAGGAAGAGCCTGAAAGCTGTGGCCCATCACTGGTCAGTTGTTCTCTCTCCCCACACTGTAACAGGATCCACCTAGACACAGTTCCAGAAGGCCATGGTGACTTACACCATAACCCAGTCTCCTTGTCCCAAGGACAGCCGGTAGAGTGATGAGTGGCATGCCCTGAGGGCCTCTGGCCCCAGCCCTCATCCATCCCTACACTGTGTGGCCTGGAAGGCAGCTCCCATCGAGGACCATCAAGCCAGGACCACACCCCGAGCTGGCAGAGTTGTGAACGGAACAGAGATGCTGCACCAGCCCTGTTAGCTTTCTACTGCTGTGATAAACGGGCAGCAAAGGGTTGGTTTCATCATACAGCTCACAGTTTCTAGAGGCAGAAACAGAGGCCATGGAGGGGTGCTCCTTACTGGCTCAATTCTCACGACTTACTCAACCTGCTTTCTTATATAACCCAGGACCACCACCCCAGGGAAGGCACCACCCATACGGCCAGCCCCTCTACAGGCCAATCCGATGGAAGAGTTTTCTCAGCTGACATTCCCTCTTCTAAAGTGACTCCAGCTCATGTCATGTTGACAAAAACGCTAGGCACAAAAGTAGTGTGGCCGGCTGTCTACATGTGTATCTCGACTCTGGTCTTCAGAGCTCCCACGGGAATATCCCATTAGGTTCTGCATGCGACACCACAGCCTACAGAGTTCCAAACAGTCAGGCTCATCATGGCGACAGCTTCGTTTCTTGGGACCATCTTCTGCGTCATGACTTTTCTCATTGCTGCCTCAGAACACTGGACAGAAACAACTTCAGAGGAGAAGGTTTACTCTGGCTCGTGGCTGGGGGATGCAGTCCATCACAGTGGGAGGACAAGGCATGGGTTACATAGGATCAGCACTCAGGAAGTGCAGAGCTGGGGCAGGAGCCAGGAGTAGGCTATAACCCTCTAGCCCCAAACCCACGGTCCAGTATCTGCCATTTACACTCCACGTCCAAAAGGCTCCACAGCCTCCCCAAACCGCACCACCAGCTGAGGACCAAGTGTGCAAATGCATGAGCCTGCGAGGGTCATTTCACATCCAAACCACAACAGACATGGGTTAAAACCCCGTGTCTAAACAGGGGGAACATCCCAGGGAACCAGACCTCAGAACAGAGATCTGCAGAGTCCCTCTGTGCTGCTGTGAAAGGAACCAACCTGAAACATATGCTTCAGCTGTGCACTTATTGAAGTATTGTGTCACATTCTATAATAAGTTTTGATAAGAACCTTTTTACATGAAAAAAAGTCTGCCCATTGAAAACCCCTATGAATCAGATACCACGCTAAGCACTGGGTGTTGAAGAAGAAATTGAACTAGGACTCATAAAGATGTTCAACTGGCCAGGAAGAAGTCAGAGACCTTTGCCGTCTACTGTAAGCCACACATATGCTTCAGTCCTCCATCTTTCCCTCTGCTTTTGCTTATGCAGATCCCATGTACCCCTGGCCGGCCTTTAACTCACTATGTAGCCCAGGATGGCCTTGATCTTATACGTCTGCCTCTGCTTCCAGAGTACTGGGATTCCAGGCATGCATTGCTAAGCTCAGTTTCTCTTATCCTTTTTTCTCTTCTTCTTCTTCTTCTTCTTCTTCTTCTTCTTCTTCTTCTTCTTCTTCTTCTTCTTCTTCTTCTTCTCCTTCTCCTTCTCCTTCTCCTTCTCCTTCTCCTTCTCCTTCTCCT